>NW_027040375.1:71932-101258 GCF_034236695.1 Oncorhynchus nerka
ACTCACTTGTACGAATAAATGCCAGGACATGTGTAGGTGGTGTGAATGTGAGGTATAGCCAGAAGCTGTAATACTTTAATAGCCAATCATAGCCAATCCTTCCCAATAGCACTAACACTATAACAGCCAATTGGGACCTTGTTGACAGCCCTATAAGGACCAGCTGAAGGGGAGTCGCCTGATGATTTAAACTGGGTTCTTCCCGTGCTCCATGTTCACTGCAAACTTCAGTCTGAGACGGCCTTCGTTTAAGTCCTTTGTTGTGATGTCATAATGAAGGGGGTTGTACTAAACAAAGTCATCAGCGATTGAATCACCTCTAACAAATAAAGAGTATCAAAGCCAATGACGCATTTTCAAAACGCCGCTTTACCCACGTGTGTTCTGACTCTGGCTCAACCCATCGGTTTCTGGACCAATCAGAACAGTGTGTTTGCATTTCAGAAATTGTTGGGGAGGTCTTCAGATCCAGACTCATTGTTGGGGAGGTCCTGAGATCCAGACTCATTGTTGGGGAGGTCTTCAGATCCAGACTCATCGTTGGGGAGGTCCTGAGATCCAGATTCATTGTTGGGGAGTCCTGAGATCCAGACTAATTGTTGGGGAGGTCTTCAGATCCAGACTCATTGTTGGGGAGGTCCTGAGATCCAGACTCATTGTTGGGGCGGTCTTCAGATCCAGACTCATCGTTGGGGAGGTCTTCAGATCCAGACTCATTGTTGGGGAGGTCCTGAGATCCACACTCATTGTTGGGGAGATCTTCAGATCCAGACTCATTGTTGGGGAGGTTTTCAGATCCAGACTCATTGTTGGGGAGGTCCTGAGATCAGACTCATTGTTGGGGAGGTCTTCAGATCCAGACTCATTGTTGGGGAGGACTTCAGATCCAGACTCATTGTTGGGGAGGTCTTCAGATCCAGACTCATTGTTGGGGAGGTCTTCAGATCCAGACTCATTGTTAGGGAGGTCCTGAGATCCAGACTCATTGTTAGGGAGGTCCTGAGATCCAGACTCATTGTTAGGGAGGTCTTCAGGTCCAGACTAATTGTTGGGGAGGTCCTGAGATCCAGACTCATTGTTGGGGAGGTCCTGAGATCCAGACTCATTGTTGGGGAGGTCCTTAGATCCAGACTCCTTGTTGGGGAGGTCCTCAGATCCAGACTCATTGTTAGGGAGGTCCTGAGATCCAGACTCATTGTTAGGGAGGTCCTGAGATCCAGACTCATTGTTGGGGAGGTCCTTAGATCCAGACTCCTTGTTGGGGAGGTCCTGAGATCCAGACTCATTGTTGGGGAGGTCCTGAGATCCAGACTCATTGTTGGGGAGGTCCTTAGATCCAGACTCCTTGTTGGGGAGGTCCTCAGATCCAGACTCATTGTTAGGGAGGTCCTGAGATCCAGACTCATTGTTAGGGAGGTCCTGAGATCCAGACTCATTGTTGGGGAGGTCCTTAGATCCAGACTCCTTGTTGGGGAGGTCCTCAGATCCAGACTCATTGTTAGGGAGGTCCTGAGATCCAGACTCATTGTTGGGGAGGTCCTGATATCCAGACTCATTGTTGGGGAGGTCCTCAGGTCGAGACTAATTGTTGGGGAGGTCCTGAGATCCAGACTCATTGTTGGGGAGGTCCTGAGATCCAGACTCATTGTTGGGGAGGTCCTTAGATCCAGACTCCTTGTTGGGGAGGTCCTCAGATCCAGACTCATTGTTAGGGAGGTCCTGAGATCCAGACTCACTGTTAGGGAGGTCCTGAGATCCAGACTCATTGTTGGGGAGGTCCTGATATCCAGACTCATTGTTGGGGGGGTCCTCAGATCCAGACTCATTTTTTTATTTTTATTTTTATTTTTTTATTTCACCTTTATTTAACCAGGTAGGCTAGTTGAGAACAAGTTCTCATTTGCAACTGCGACCTGGCCAAGATAAAGCATAGCAGTGTGAACAGACAACACAGAGTTACACATGGAATAAACAATTAACAAGTCAATAACAAAGTAGAAAAAAATGGGCAGTCTATATACAATGTGTGCAAAAGGCATGAGGAGGTAGGCGAATAATACAATTTTGCAGATTAACACTGGGGTGATAAATGATCAGATGGTCATGTACAGGTAGAGATATTGGTGTGCAAAAGAGCAGAAAAGTAAATAAATAAATAAAAAAACAGTATAAAAACAGTATGGGAATGAGGTAGGTGAAAATGGGTGGGCTATTTACCAATAGACTATGTACAGCTGCAGCGATCGGTTAGCTGCTCGGATAGCTGATGTTTGAAGTTGGTGAGGGAGATAAAAGTCTCCAACTTCAGCGATTTTTGCAGTTCGTTCCAGTCACAGGCAGCAGAGTACTGGAACGAAAGGCGGCCAAATGAGGTGTTGGCTTTAGGGATGATCAGTGAGATACACCTGCTGGAGCGTGTGCTACGGATGGGTGTTGCCATCGTGACCAGTGAACTGAGATAAGGCGGAGCTTTACCTAGCATGGACTTGTAGATGACCTGGAGCCAGTGGGTCTGGCGACGAATATGTAGCGAGGGCCAGCCGACTAGAGCATACAAGTCGCAGTGGTGGGTGGTATAAGGTGCTTTGGTGACAAAACGGATGGCACTATGATAGACTGCATCCAGTTTGCTGAGTAGAGTGTTGGAAGCCATTTTGTAGATGACATCGCCGAAATCGAGGATCGGTAGGATAGTCAGTTTTACTAGGGTAAGCTTGGCGGCGTGAGTGAAGGAGGCTTTGTTGCGGAATAGAAAGCCGACTCTTGATTTGGTTTTGATTTGATTTGGAGATGTTTGATGTGAGTCTGGAAGGAGAGTTTGCAGTCTAGCCAGACACCTAGGTACTTATAGATGTCCACATATTCAAGGTCGGAACCATCCAGGGTGGTGATGCTAGTCGGGCATGCGGGTGCAGGCAGCGATCGGTTGAAAAGCATGCATTTGGTTTTACTAGCGTTTAAGAGCAGTTGGAGGCCACGGAAGGAGTGCTGTATGGCATTGAAGCTCGTTTGGAGGTTAGATAGCACAGTGTCCAATGACGGGCCGAAAGTATATAGAATGGTGTCGTCTGCGTAGAGGTGGATCAGGGAATCGCCCGCAGCAAGAGCAACATCATTGATATATACAGAGAAAAGAGTCGGCCCGAGAATTGAACCCTGTGGCACCCCCATAGAGACTGCCAGAGGACCGGACAGCATGCCCTCCGATTTGACACACTGAACTCTGTCTGCAAAGTAATTGGTGAACCAGGCAAGGCAGTCATCCGCGAAACCGAGGCTATTGAGTCTGCCGATAAGAATATGGTGATTGACAGAGTCGAAAGCCTTGGCGAGGTCGATGAAGACGGCTGCACAGTACTGTCTTTTATCGATGGCGGTAATGATATCGTTTAGTACCTTGAGCGTGGCTGAGGTGCACCCGTGACCGGCTCGGAAACCAGATTGCACAGCGGAGAAGGTACGGTGGGATTCGAGATGGTCAGTGACCTGTTTGTTGACTTTGCTTTCGAAGACCTTAGATAGGCAGGGCAGGATGGATATAGGTCTATAGCAGTTTGGGTCCAGGGTGTCTCCCCCTTTGAAGAGGGGGATGACTGCGGCAGCTTTCCAATCCTTGGGGATCTCAGACGATATGAAAGAGAGGTTGAACAGGCTGGTAATAGGGGTTGCGACAATGGCGGCAGATAGTTTCAGAAATAGAGGGTCCAGATTGTCAAGCCCAGCTGATTTGTATGGGTCTAGGTTTTGCAGCTCTTTCAGAACATCTGCTATCTGGATTTGGGTAAAGGAGAACCTGGAGAGGCTTGGGCGAGGAGCTGCGGGGGGGCGGAGCTGTTGGCCGAGGTTGGAGTAGCCAGGCGGAAGGCATGGCCAGCCGTTGAGAAGTGCTTATTGAAGCTTTCGATAATCGTGGATTTATCGGTGGAGACCGTGTTACCTAGCCTCAGTGCAGTGGGCAGCTGGGAGGAGGTGCTCTTGTTCTCCATGGACTTCACAGTGTCCCAGAACTTTTTGGAGTTGGAGCTACAGGATGCAAACTTCTGCCTGAAGAAGCTGGCCTTAGCTTTCCTGACTGACTGCGTGTATTGGTTCCTGACTTCCCTGAACAGTTGCATATCACGGGGGCTATTCGATGCTATTGCAGTCCGCCACAGGATGTTTTTGTGCTGGTCGAGGGCAGTCAGGTCTGGAGTGAACCAAGGGCTGTATCTGTTCTTGGTTCTGCATTTTTTGAACGGAGCATGCTTATCTAAAATGGTGAGGAAGTTACTTTTAAAGAATGACCAGGCATCCTCAACTGACGGGATGAGGTCAATGTCCTTCCAGGATACCCGGGCCAGGTCGATTAGAAAGGCCTGCTCACAGAAGTGTTTTAGGGCGCGTTTGACAGTGATGAGGGGTGGTCGTTTGACTGCGGCTCCGTGGCGGATACAGGCAATGAGGCAGTGATCGCTGAGATCCTGGTTGAAGACAGCGGAGGTGTATTTGGAGGGACCAGTTGGTCAGGATGACGTCTATGAGGGTGCCCTTGTTTACAGAGTTAGGGTTGTACCTGGTGGGTTCCTTGATGATTTGAGTGAGATTGAGGGCATCTAGCTTACATTGTAGGACTGCTGGGGTGTTAAGCATATCCCAGTTTAGGTCACCTAACAGAACAAACTCTGAAGCTAGATGGGGGGCGATCAATTCACAAATGGTGTCCAGGGCACAGCTGGGAGCTGAGGGTGGCCGGTAGCAGGCGGCAACAGTGAGAGACTTATTTCTGGAGAGGGTAATTTTCAAAATTAGTAGTTCGAACTGTTTGGGTATGGACCTGGAAAGTATGACATTACTTTGCAGGCTATCTCTGCAGTAGACTGCAACTCCGCCCCCTTTGGTAGGGGGCATTGTTGGGGAGGTCCTGAGATCCAGACTCATAGCTGGGGAGGTCCTGAGATCCAGACTCATAGCTGGGGAGGTCTTCAGATCCAGACTCATTGAGGAGAAGAAACTACGGTCTGTGGGCAAGGAGTTTGGGTAGCCAGGCAAGAAGGGGACTGGATGGTGATACTGAAATCTGCTGGTTAACAATAAGACAGACCTGCTGGTTAACAATAAGACAGACCTGCTGGTTAACAATAAGACAGAGACCTGCTGGTTAACAATAAGACTGAGACCTGCTGGTTAACAATAAGACTGAGACCTGCTGGTTAACAATAAGACTGAGACCTGCTGGTTAACAATAAGACTGAGACCTGCTGGTTAACAATAAGACTGAGACCTGCTGGTTAACAATAAGACTGAGACCTGCTGGTTAACAATAAGACTGAGACCTGCTGGTTAACAATAAGACTGAGACCTGCTGGTTAACAATAAGACTGAGACCTGCTGGTTAACAATAAGACTGAGACCTGCTGGTTAACAATAAGACTGAGACCTGCTGGTTAACAATAAGACAGACCTGCTGGTTAACAATAAGACTGAGACCTGCTGGTTAACAATAAGACTGAGACCTGCTGGTTAACAATAAGACTGAGACCTGCTGGTTAACAATAAGACTGAGACCTGCTGGTTAACAATAAGACTGAGACCTGCTGGTTAACAATAAGACAGACCTGCTGGTTAACAATAAGACTGAGACCTGCTGGTTAACAATAAGACTGAGACCTGCTGGTTAACAATAAGACTGAGACCTGCTGGTTAACAATAAGACTGAGACCTGCTGGTTAACAATAAGACTGAGACCTGCTGGTTAACAATAAGACTGAGACCTGCTGGTTAACAATAAGACTGAGACCTGCTGGTTAACAATAAGACTGAGACCTGCTGGTTAACAATAAGACTGAGACCTGCTGGTTAACAATAAGACTGAGACCTGCTGGTTAACAATAAGACTGAGACCTGCTGGTTAACAATAAGACTGAGACCTGCTGGTTAACAATAAGACAGACCTGCTGGTTAACAATAAGACTGAGACCTGCTGGTTAACAATAAGACTGAGACCTGCTGGTTAACAATAAGACTGAGACCTGCTGGTTAACAATAAGACAGACCTGCTGGTTAACAATAAGACTGAGACCTGCTGGTTAACAATAAGACTGAGACCTGCTGGTTAACAATAAGACTGAGACCTGCTGGTTAACAATAAGACTGAGACCTGCTGGTTAACAATCACTTGACCTCACAATGACAGTCAGGACTTCCAGATGCTGCTAGAGGAGATGAGTCACTGTTCTGTTACCTCCCCCAGACAAAGAGAAATAAACACACACACACACACACAGCCACGAACACACACACAGGGACACACACACACACACACACACAGAGCCACAAACACAAACACACACAGGCACACACACACACACACACACACACACACACACACAAAGAGTGTAATGTCTAGTGGTCCTCATAGCAAGAGGCTCTCCTCTCCCTAATGGTCCTGTAGCAGCAGGAGAGAAGGCTGCTGTACCACATGCTAATAGTATTACCATATCTATTACTACCCTACTGAAGAGACACTTCCCATTGATTCATTGATTTACAGCACTCTGAAAAACCCTGCGCTGCTCAAAACTCAAATAAATACTGCAAGATGATTCTCCTCTCTGGCTCTATAAACCCATGGAAGCACAGAATGCTCATAAAGATAAACACATCTTACAGTCATATTTGATAGCGTGAAAGCGACGCAATATAGGATGTATTATTATCAGGAAACATATGAAAGGAATAGGACACTCACACTGAATGTAAAATAGACATATGTAAACTACAGTATGTAAACTAACTACAGTATGTAAACTACAGTGTGTTAACTACCGTATGTAAACTAACTACAGTATGTAAACTACAGTGTGTTAACTACCGTATGTAAACTAACTACCGTATGTAAACTACAGTGTGTTAACTACCGTATGTAAACTACAGTGTGTTAACTACAGTGTGTAAACTACCGTATGTAAACTAACTACAGTATGTAAACTACAGTATGTAAACTACAGTGTGGTAACTACAGTGTGTTAACTACCGTATGTACACTAACTACCGTATGTAAACTAACTACCGTATGTAAACTACAGTATGTAAACTACAGTGTGTTAACTACCGTATGTAAACTAACTACAGTATGTAAACTAACTACCGTATGTAAACTAACTACCGTATGTAAACTACAGTATGTAAACTACAGTGTGTTAACTACCGTATGTAAACTAACTACAGTATGTAAACTAACTACCGTATGTAAACTACAGTATGTAAACTACAGTGTGTTAACTACCGTATGTAAACTAACTACAGTATGTAAACTACAGTGTGTTAACTACCGTATGTAAACTACAGTGTGTTTACTACAGTGTGTTAACTACCGTATGTAAACTAACTACAGTATGTAAACTACAGTGTGTTAACTACCGTATGTAAACTAACTACAGTATGTAAACTACAGTGTGTTAACTACAGTGTGTTAACTATCATATGCAAACTAACTACAGTATGTAAACTACAGTATGTAAACTACAGTGTGTTAACTACAGTGTGTTAACTACCGTATGTAAACTAACTACCGTATGTAAACTACAGTGTGTTAACTACCGTATGTAAACTAACTACAGTATGTAAACTACAGTGTGTTAACTACCGTATGTAAACTAACTACAGTATGTAAACTACAGTGTGTTAACTATCATATGTAAACTAACTACCGTATGTAAACTACAGTGTGTTAACTACAGTGTGTTAACTACCGTATGTAAACTAACTACAGTATGTAAACTACAGTGTGTAAACTACAGTGTGTTAACTACCATATGTAAACTAACTACAGTATGTAAACTACAGTGTGTAAACTACAGTGTGTTAACTACCGTATGTAAACAAACTACAGTATGTAAACTACAGTGTGTTAACTACCGTATGTAAACTAACTACCGTATGTAAACTACAGTGTGTTAACTACCGTATGTAAACTAACTACAGTATGTAAACTACAGTGTGTTAACTACTGTATGTAAACTACCGTATGTAAACTACAGTATGTCAACTACAGTGTGTAAAATACAGTGTGTAAAATACAGTGTGTAAACTACAGTATGTAAACTAATTACAATATGTACACTACAACGTGTTAACTACCGTATGTAAACTACAGTATGTAAACTAGTGTGTAAACTACAGTGTGTAAACTAACTACAGTATGTAAACTACAGTGTGTAAACTAACTACAGTGTGTATACTACCGTGTGTAAACTACAGTGTGTAAACTACAGTGTGTAAACTACAGTGTGTAAACTAACTACAGTGTGTAAACTACAGTGTGTAAACTAACTACAGTATGTAAACTACAGTGTGTTAACTACCATATGTAAACGAACTACCGTATGTAAACTACAGTATGTAAACTACAGTGTGTTAACTACAGTGTGTTAACTACCGTATGTAAACTAATTACCGTATGTAAACTACAGTATGTAAACGACAGTGTGTTAACTACAGTGTGTAAACTAACTACCGTATGTAAACTACAGTATGTAAACTACAGTGTGTTAACTACCGTATGTAAACGAACTACAGTATGTAAACTACAGTGTGTTAACTACCGTATGTAAACTAACTACCGTATGTAAACTGCAGTATGTAAACTACAGTGTGTTAACTACCGTATGTAAACTAACTACAGTGTGTAAACTACAGTGTGTAAACTACAGTGTGTAAACTACAGTGTGTAAACTAACTACAGTATGTAAACTACAGTGTGTTAACTACCATATGTAAACTAACTACCGTATGTAAACTACAGTATGTAAACTACAGTGTGTTAACTACAGTGTGTTAACTACCGTATGTAAACTAATTACCGTATGTAAACTACAGTATGTAAACGACAGTGTGTTAACTACAGTGTGTTAACTACCGTATGTAAACTAACTACCGTATGTAAACTACAGTATGTAAACTACAGTGTGTTAACTACCGTATGTAAACAAACTACAGTATGTAAACTACAGTGTGTTAACTACCGTATGTAAACTAACTACCGTATGTAAACTGCAGTATGTAAACTACAGTGTGTTAACTACCGTATGTAAACTACAGTATGTAAACTACAGTGTGTTAACTACCGTATGTAAACTAACTACCGTATGTAAACTACAGTGTGTAAACTACAGTGTGTAAACTACAGTACGTAAACTACAGTATGTAAACTACAGTATGTAAACTACAGTGTGTAAACTACAGTATGTAAACTACAGTGTGTAAACTACAGTGTGTAAACTACAGTACGTAAACTACAGTATGTAAACTACAGTATGTAAACTACAGTGTTTAAACTACAGTATGTAAACTACAGTGTGTAAACTACAGTGTGTAAACTACAGTATGTAAACTACAGTGTGTAAACTACAGTATGTAAACTACAGTGTGTAAACTACAGTATGTAAACTAATTACAATATGTACACTACAGCGTGTTAACTACAGTATGTAAACTACAGTGTGTAAACTACAGTGTGTAAACTAACTACAGTATGTAAACTACAGTGTGTAAACTAACTACAGTGTGTAAATGAACTACAGTGTGTAAACTACAGTATGTAAACTACAGTGTGTAAACTAACTACAGTGTGTAAACTACAGTGTGTTAACTACCGTATGTAAACTACAGTGTGTAAACTAACTAAAGTATGTAAACTACAGTGTGTAAACTAACTAAAGTATGTCAACTACAGTGTGTTAACTACCGTATGTAAACTACAGTGTGTAAACTACAGTGTGTAAACTACAGTGTGTAAACTAACTACCGTATGTAAACTACAGTATGTAAACTACAGTGTGTAAACTACAGTGTGTAAACTACAGTGTGTAAACTAACTACCCTATGTAAACTACAGTGTGTAAACTACAGTGTGTAAACTACAGTGTATAAACTACAGTCCTACTCGACCTTTATCTACATATCTCTATACTGATTGATCCTGATTGGTTGACTGATCCCATAGGGCTCTGGTCTGTTCTCTACACTGATTGGTAGAGTGATCCTATAGGGCTCTGGTCTGTTCTCTACACTGATTGGTAGAGTGATCCCATTGGGCTCTGGTCTGTTCTCTATACTGATTGGTAGAGTGATCCCATAGGGCTCTGGTCTGTTCTCTACACTGATTGGTAGAGTGATCCCATAGGGCTCTGGTCTGTTCTCTACACTGATTGGTAGAGTGATCCCATTGGGCTCTGGTCTGTTCTCTATACTGATTGGTAGAGTGATCCCATAGGGCTCTGGTCTGTTCTCTATACTGGTTGGTAGAGTGATCCCATAGGGCTCTGGTGGAGGAAAGTCATATTACTGTGGCTGATATAATTCAATGAGACACGTACAGCACGCGCAGACATATTATTAGAATGGTGTGTGTGTGTTTGAGGACAGAGTTTGTGTGTGTGGGGGGGGCTTCGGTGTGTGTGTGTGGGGGGGGCTTCGGTGGAACACTACTGTTAGCCCTGACACACACACACACTCAAACCGTTAGCTCACGACACACACACACACGTACCAATGTGACCAATATAAAGACAATCTAAGCAATTATGTGAAAATGAACAGAGCACAGTCTAGCAATCACTCTACACCCTACATCCTGCTGGGTCTCCTACATCCTGCTGGGTCTCCTACATCCTGCTGGGTCTCCTACATCCTGCTGGGTCTCCTACATCCTGCTGGGTCTCCTACATCCTGCTGGGTCTCCTACATCCTGCTGGGTCAGCTACATCCTGCTGGGTCTCCTACATCCTGCTGGGTCTCCTACATCCTGCTGGGTCTCCTACATCCTGCTGGGTCTCCTACATCCTGCTGGGTCTCCTACATCCTGCTGGGTCTCCTACATCCTGCTGGGTCTCCTACACCCTGCTGGGTCTACTACATCCTGCTGGGTCAATGTGTGCAAAAGGCATGAGGAGGTAGGCGAATAATTACAATTTTGCAGATTAACACTGGAGTGATAAATGATCAGATGGTCATGTACAGGTAGAGATATTGGTGTGCAAAAGAGCAGAAAAGTAAATAAATAAAAACAGTATAAAAACAGTATGGGAATGAGGTAGGTGAAAATGGGTGGGCTATTTACCAATAGACTATGTACAGCTGCAGCGATTGGTTAGCTGCTCAGATAGCTGATGTTTGAAGTTGGTGAGGGAGATAAAAGTCTCCAACTTCAGCGATTTTTGCAGTTCGTTCCAGTCACAGGCAGGGGAGTACTGGAACGAAAGGCGGCCAAATGAGGTGTTGGCTTTAGGGATGATCAGTGAGATACACCTGCTGGAGCGCGTGCTACGGATGGGTGTTGCCATCGTGACCAGTGAACTGAGATAAGGCGGAGCTTTACCTAGCATGGACTTTACATTTACATTTATGGACTTGTAGATAACCTGGAGCCAGTGGGTCTGGCGACGAATATGTAGCGAGGGCCAGCCGACTAGAGCATACAAGTCACAGTGGTGGGTGGTATAAGGTGCTTTAGTGACAAAACGGATGGCACTGTGATAGACTGCATCCAGTTTGCTGAGTAGAGTGTTGGAAGCCATTTTGTAGATGACATCGCCGAAGTCGAGGATCGGTAGGATAGTCAGTTTTAGTAGGGTAAGCTTGGCGGCGTGAGTGAAGGAGGCTTTGTTGCGGAATATAAAGCCGACTCTTGATTTGATTTTCGATTGGAGATGTTTGATATGAGTCTGGAAGGAGAGTTTGCAGTCTAGCCAGACACCTAGGTACTTATAGATGTCCACATATTCAAGGTCGGAACCATCCAGGGTGGTGATGCTAGTCGGGCATGCGGGTGCAGGCAGCGATCGGTTGAAAAGCATGCATTTGGTTTTACTAGCGTTTAAGAGCAGTTGGAGGCCACGGAAGGAGTGCTGTATGGCATTGAAGCTCGTTTGGAGGTTAGATAGCACAGTGTCCAATGACGGGCCGAAAGTATATAGAATGGTGTCGTCTGCGTTCAGGGAATCGCCCGCAGCAAGAGCAACATCATTGATATATACAGAGAAAAGAGTCGGCCCGAGAATTGAACCCTGTGGCACCCCCATAGAGACTGCCAGAGGACCGGACAGCATGCCCTCCGATTTGACACACTGAACTCTGTCTGCAAAGTAATTGGTGAACCAGGCAAGGCAGTCATCCGAAAAACCGAGGCTACTGAGTCTGCCGATAAGAATATGGTGATTGACAGAGACGAAAGCCTTGGCGAGGTCGATGAAGACGGCTGCACAGTACTGTCTTTTATCGATGGCGGTTATGATATCGTTTAGTACCTTGAGTGTGGCTGAGGTGCACCCGTGACCGTCTCGGAAACCAGATTGCACAGCGGAGAAGGTACGGTGGGATTCGAGATGGTCAGTGACCTGTTTGTTGACTTGGCTTTCGAAGACCTTAGATAGGCAGGGCAGGATGTATATAGGTCTATAACAGTTTGGGTCCAGGGTGTCTCCCCCTTTGAAGAGGGGGATGACTGCGGCAGCTTTCCAATCCTTGGGGATCTCAGACGATATGAAAGAGAGTTTGGCGGCGACAATGGCGGCGGATAGTTTCAGAAATAGAGGGTCCAGATTGTCAAGCCCAGCTGATTTGTACGGGTCCAGGTTTTGCAGCTCTTTCAGAACATCTGCTATCTTGATTTGGGTAAAGGAGAACCTGGAGAGGCTTGGGCGAGGAGCTGCGGGGAGGGCGGAGCTGTTGGCCGAGGTTGGAGTAGCCAGGCGGAAGGCATGGCCAGCCGTTGAGAAATGCTTATTGAAGTTTTCGATCATCATGGATTTATCGGTGGAGACCGTGTTACCTAGCCTCGGTGCAGTGGGCAGCTGGGAGGAGGTGCTCTTGTTCTCCATGGACTTCACAGTGTCCCAGAACTTTTTGGAGTTGGAGCTACAGGATGCAAACTTCTGCCTGAAGAAGCTGGCCTTAGCTTTCCTGACTGACTGCGTGTATTGGTTCCTGACTTCCCTGAACAGTTGCATATCACGGGGGCTATTCGATGCTATTGCAGTCCGCCACAGGATGTTTTTGTGCTGGTCGAGGGCAGTCAGGTCTGGAGTGAACCAAGGGCTGTATCTGTTCTTGGTTCTGCATTTTTTGAACGGAGCATGCTTATCTAAAATGGTGAGGAAGTTACTTTTAAAGAATGACCAGGCATCCTCAACTGCATCCTCAACTGACGGGTCTCCTACATCCTGCTGGGTCCTACATCCTGCTGGGTCTCCTACATCCTACTGGGTCTCCTACATCCTGCTGGGTCATCTACATCCTGCTGGGTCTCCTACATCCTGCTGGGTCTCCTACATCCTGCTGGGTCTCCTACATCCTGCTGGGTCTCCTACATCCTGCTGGGTCTCCTACATCCTGTTGGGCCTCCTACATCCTGCTGGGTCTTCTACATCCTGCTGGGTCTTCTACATCCTGCTGGGTCTCCTACATCCTGCTGGGTCTCCTACATCCTGCTGGGTCTCCTACATCCTGCTGGGTCTCCTACATCCTGCTGGGTGTAGTTACAACAGAAAGAGGTCTGGTCTTCCACAGACGGATGAATCTAGTTTCAACAGAAAGAGGTCTGGTCTTCCACAGACTGATGAATCTAGTTTCAACAGAAAGAGGTCTGGTCTTCTACAGACTGATGAATCTAGTTACAACAGAAAGAGGTCTGGTCTTCTACAGACTGATGAATCTAGTTTCAACAGAAAGAGGTCTGGTCTTCCACAGACTGATGAATCTAGTTTCAACAGAAAGAGGTCTGGTCTTCTACAGACTGATGAATCTAGTTTCAACAGAAAGAGGTCTGGTCTTCTACAGACTGGTGAATCTAGTTACAACAGAAAGAGGTCTGGTCTTCTACAGACTGATGAATCTAGTTACAACAGAAAGAGGTCTGGTCTTCCACAGACTGATGAATCTAGTTTCAACAGAAAGAGGTCTGGTCTTCTACAGACTGATGAATCTAGTTACAACAGAAAGAGGTCTGGTCTTCTACAGACTGATGAATCTAGTTTCAACAGAAAGAGGTCTGGTCTTCTACAGACTGATGAATCTAGTTTCAACAGAAAGAGGCCTTGCACAGTAACTAGGTAATTGCAAATAGAAAATTAACTGGAAAAAAACATCACAACAGTAAATCCAATCCCAGAAAAAACATCTCATATAAAGCATTATGGCTGTGCGTGTGTGTGTGTGTGTGTGTGTGTGTGTGTGTGTGTGTGTGTGTGTGTGTGTATATGAATGCATGAGTGTGTGTATGTGTGCGTGTGTGTCTGATTGTGTGTCTGATTGTGTGTGTGTGTGTGTGTGTGTGTGTGTGTGTGTGTGTGTGTGTGTGTATATGAATGCATGAGTGTGTGTGTGTGCGTGTGTGTCTGATTGTGTGTCTGATTGTGTGTGTGTGTGTGTGTGTGTGTGTGTATATGAATGCATGAGTGTGTGTGTGTGCGTGTGTGTCTGATTGTGTGTCTGAGTGTCTGATTGTGTGTGTGTGTGTGTGTGTGTGTGTGTGTGTGTGTGTGTGTGTGTGTGTGTGTGTGTATATGAATGCATGAGTGTGTGTGTGTGTGTGTGTGTGTGTGTGTGTGTGTGTGTGTATGAATGGATGTGTGTGTGTGTGTGTGTGTGTGTGTGTGTGTGTGTGTGTGTGTGTGTGTGTGTGTGTGTATGAATGGATGAGTGTGTGTGTGTGTGTGTGTGTGTGTGTGTGTGTGTGTGTGTGTGTGTGTGTGTGTGTGTGTGTGTGTGTGTGTGTGTGTGTATGAATGGATGAGTGTGTGTGTGGCTAGGAGTCAGTGAGTATTAGCAGTGATGGGGGATCCAGAGGAGAGAGAAGGAGGGAAATCAATACTCCATTTAAAAGTCAGCTCCAGACCAATCTACAGCAGGCCGCCGTTCCAAGCATCTTAACACACACATAGTGTTGGACCTTCATTAAATCTGCTCCTACAATAATCTCCTCTGACCCAACGAAAGGTGGAAGAGAGAGGGAGAGAACAGGGGAGGGAGATAGGGAGAGAGACTGGGGTGGGTGGAGAGAGAGAGACTGGGGTGGGTGGAGAGAGAGAGACTGGGGTGGGGGGGATAGAGAGAGAGACTGGGGTGGGTGGAGAGAGAGGGAGAGAGAGAGAGAGAGAGAGAGTGGGGTGGGGTGGGGGGGGATAGAGATAGAGAGAGAGAGAGATAGAGAGAGAGAGAGAGAGAGAGAGAGAGAGAGAGAGAGAGAGAGGGAGAAGTGCCATACATATATATATATATATATATATATATATATTTTACTCTGCAGTATTTGTGGATACTTTTTTATTTTTATGAAATTGCACTTAACACTGGATCACCTCTTCGGTACCTGCAAGGACAAAGTTTCAGCTCTCAACTGAGTCATTTCCTGATTGGTCTAAAATAGACTGATGGCAGCCTGCTGCTGACCAGAGGCTCTTTTCTAAACTAGTGCACTACAAAGGGAATAGAATTCCATTTGGGATGCAGACGACTGGTCACACTGAAGATGTAACGGAGCAACTTCTAAACGTCTGTTTTTTCATTCCGATCTCTCCAAAAAAGAACAACAACAACAATGTCCATGAGAAAAACAGCTCATTGTCCTGTCAGTGTCTCTGAACGGGGACAACAGCTCATTGTCCTGTCAGTGTCTCTGAAAGGGGACAACAGCTCATTGTCCTGTCAGTGTCTCTGAACGGGGACAACAGCTCATTGTTCTGTCAGTGTCTCTGAATGGGGACAACAGCTCATTGTTCTGTCAGTGTCTCTGAACGGGGATAACAGCTCATTGTTCTGTCAGTGTCTCTGAACGGGGACAACAGCTCATTGTTCTGTCAGTGTCTCTGAACGGGGACAACAGCTCATTGTTCTGTCAGTGTCTCTGAATGGGGACAACAGCTCATTGTTCTGTCAGTGTCTCTGAACGGGGACAACAGCTCATTGTTCTGTCAGTGTCTCTGAACGGGGACAACAGCTCATTGTCCTGTCAGTGTCTCTGAACGGGGACAACAGCTCATTGTTCTGTCAGTGTCTCTGAACGGGGACAACAGCTCATTGTTCTGTCAGTGTCTCTGAACGGGGACAACAGCTCATTGTTCTGTCAGTGTCTCTGAACGGGGACAACAGCTCATTGTTCTGTCAGTGTCTCTGAACGGGGACAACAGCTCATTGTTCTGTCAGTGTCTCTGAACGGGGACAACAGCTCATTGTCCTGTCAGTGTCTCTGAACGGGGACAACAGCTCATTGTTCTGTCAGTGTCTCTGAACGGGGACAACAGCTCATTGTCCTGTCAGTGTCTCTGAACGGGACAACAGCTCATTGTTCTGTCAGTGTCTCTGAACGGGGACAACAGCTCATTGTCCTGTCAGTGTCTCTGAACGGGGACAACAGCTCATTGTCCTGTCAGTGTCTCTGAACGGGACAACAGCTCATTGTTCTGTCAGTGTCTCTGAACGGGGACAACAGCTCATTGTTCTGTCAGTGTCTCTGAACGGGACAACAGCTCATTGTTCTGTCAGTGTCTCTGAACGGGACAACAGCTCATTGTTCTGTCAGTGTCTCTGAACGGGGACAACAGCTCATTGTTCTGTCAGTGTCTCTGAACGGGGACAACAGCTCATTGTCCTGTCAGTGTCTCTGAAAGGGGACAACAGCTCATTGTTCTGTCAGTGTCTCTGAACGGGGACAACAGCTCATTGTCCTGTTAGTGTCTCTGAACGGGGACAACAGCTCATTGTTCTGTCAGTGTCTCTGAACGGGGACAACAGCTCATTGTCCTGTCAGTGTCTATGAACGGGGACAACAGCTCATTGTCCTGTCAGTGTCTCTGAACGGGGACAACAGCTCATTGTCCTGTCAGTGTCTCTGAACGGGGACAACAGCTCATTGTCCTGTCAGTGTCTCTGAACGGGGACAACAGCTCATTGTCCTGTCAGTGTCTCTGAACGGGGACAACAGCTCATTGTCCTGTCAGTGTCTCTGAACGGGGACAACAGCTCATTGTCCTGTCAGTGTCTCTGAACGGGGACAACAGCTCATTGTTCTGTCAGTGTCTCTGAATGGGGACAACAGCTCATTGTTCTGTCAGTGTCTCTGAACGGGGACAACAGCTCATTGTCCTGTCAGTGTCTATGAACGGGGACAACAGCTCATTGTCCTGTCAGTGTCTCTGAACGGGGACAACAGCTCATTGTCCTGTCAGTGTCTCTGAACGGGGACAACAGCTCATTGTTCTGTCAGTGTCTCTGAACGGGGACAACAGCTTTCTTCAATGCTGATGAGTTTCTTGGAAAAACCCCTCAGAGAAACTCTTAATCAGAGACTGTTTTCATAGAAGAAACTGTGAAAATCTGTGTGTTCTTTCCAGAGGCGCCATGCAGGAATCCATTTACCCATCCTACATTATCTACCTCCACCTCTCTGCATCCTACATTATCTACCTCCACCTCCTACACTATCTACCTCTACCTCTCTGCATCTACATTATCTACCTCCACCTCCTACACTATCTACCTCTACCTCTCTACATCCTACATTATCTACCTCTACCTCTCTGCATCCTACATTATCTACCTCTACCTCTCTGCATCCTACATGATCTACCTCTACCTCTCTGCATCCTACATGATCTACCTCTACCTCTCTGCATCCTACATGATCTACCTCCACCTCTCTGCATCCTACATTATCTACCTCTACGTCCTACAATATCTACCTCTACCTCTCTGCATCCTACATTATCTACCTCTACCTCTCTGCATCCTACATTATCTACCTCTACCTCTCTGCATCCTACATTATCTACCTCTACGTCCTACAATATCTACCTCTACCTCTCTGCATCCTACATTATCTACCTCTACCTCTCTGCATCCTACATTATCTACCTCCACCTCCTACACTATCTACCTCTACCTCTCTGCATCCTACATTATCTACCTCTACCTCTCTGCATCCTACATGATCTACCTCCACCTCTCTGCATCCTACATGATCTACCTCCACCTCTCTGTATCCTACATTATCTACCTCCACCTCTCTGCATCCTTGCATCCTACATTATCTACCTCTACCTCTCTGCATCCTACATTATCTACCTCTACCTCTCTGCATCCTACATTATCTACCTCTACCTCTCTGTATCCTACATTATCTACCTCTACCTCTCTGCATCCTACATTATCTACCTCCACCTCTCTGCATCCTACATTATCTACCTCCACCTCTCTGCATCCTTGCATCCTACATTATCTACCTCTACCTCTCTGCATCCTACATTATCTACCTCTACATTATCTACCTCTACCTCTCTGCATCCTACATTATCTACCTCTACCTCTCTGCATCCTACATTATCTACCTCCACCTCTCTGCATCCTACATTATCTACCTCCACCTCTCTGCATCCTTGCATCCTACATTATCTACCTCTACCTCTCTGCATCCTACATGATCTACCTCTACCTCTCTGCATCCTACATTATCTACCTCTACCTCTCTGTATCATACATTATCTACCTCTACCTCTCTGCATCCTACATTATCTTCCTCTACCTCTCTGCATCCTACATTATCTACCTCTACCTCTCTGCATCCTACATTATCTACCTCTACCTCTCTGCATCCTACATTATCTACCTCTACCTCTCTGTATCCTACATTATCTACCTCAACCTCTCTGCATCCTACATTATCAACATCTACCTCTCTGCATCCTAAATGGCACCATTTTCCCTATGTAGTGCACTACTTTTCACCATAACCCTATGGCCTCAATGGCACCTTATTCCCTATGGGCCTTGGTCAACAGTAGTGCACTACATAGTGAATAGGGACTCATCACCGGCATCAAAACCATGGCTATATCACACATCAGATTAAAGCAATCTGATTGAATCCCTAATGAATCCAGAAAGAGATTGTGAATGAGGATATTCCTCTGAAAGGAGAGGCAGCGTATGAATAGAACAAACAGAGAGAGAATGAATGTGCGTATGTGCGTGTGTGCGTGTGTGTGTTTGTGCGTACGTGTATGTGTATGTATATATACGATGATATATCATGGACAATGTACAAACTTGACTGAATGGCTACACAGAACAATAACAACACACACACACACACACACACACACGCACACACACACACACACACACTTTAGAAGGTTGAGGACTGAGCGTTCGTCGTTGTTTACCTACTGTATCACAGCTATTGTATCAACACACACCATGTTTGTGATGTTATCATCAGGTTGCCTAGTAACGTCTTTGTTCATTATGAACTATGATGGAATACAAACTGAATGTAATTACAGACTCGTTATCAGGACGATCCACTGAGGGGGATGTTGACGCACAACCACGTTTCAACCACGTTTCAACGCAGGTCACAGATCATATTAAACCATACATTCAACTATCCAACCAGTCATAGTCAACCATATTCACAACCTTTTTCACCCAGTCATAACTAAATGAATCAATTTATAGTGATATTCACTCATTCACAGTCATATTCAGTTGGTTCTGACCTTGCTCCCGAGTGGAGCAGCGGTCTAAGGCACTGCATCTCAGTGCTAGAGCCGTCACTACAGACCCTGGTTCGATTCCATGCTTTATACCCTGTTACACCCCGTTACGCCCTGTTATACCCTATTATAACCTGTTAGACCCTGTTACACCCTATTATAACCTGTTACACCCTGTTACGCCCTGTGACACCCCGTTACACCCTGTTATACCCTATTATAACCTGTTACGCCCTGTTATACCCTATTATAACCTGTTACACCCTGTTATACCCTATTATAACCTGTTACACCCTGTTACACCCTGTTATACCCTATTATTAACCTGTTACACCCTATTATAACCTGTTACACCCTGTTATAACCTGTTACGCCCTGTTATACCCTATTATAACCTGTTACACCCTGTTATACCCTATTATAACCTGTTACACCCTGTTATAACCTATTATAACCTGTTACACCCTGTTACACCCTGTTATAACCTCTTACACACTATTATAACCTGTTACACCCTGTTATACCCTGTTACACCCTGTTACACCCTGTTATAACCTCTTACACACTATTATAACCTGTTACACCCTGTTATACCCTGTTACACCCTGTTACACCCTGTTATAACCTCTTACACACTATTATAACCTGTTACACCCTGTTATACCCTGTTACACCCTGTTACACCCTGTTATAACCTCTTACACACTATTATAACCTGTTACACCCTGTTATACCCTGTTACACCCTGTTACACCCTGTTATAACCTCTTACACACTATTATAACCTGTTACACCCTGTTATACCCTGTTACACCCTGTTACACCCTGTTATAACCTCTTACACACTATTATAACCTGTTACACCCTGTTATACCCTGTTACACCCTGTTATAACCTCTTACACACTATTATAACCTGTTACACCCTGTTATACCCTGTTACACCCTGTTACACCCTGTTACACCCTGTTATAACCTCTTACACACTATTATAACCTGTTACACCCTGTTATACCCTATTATATTTGTGTATAAGACAGTAGTTTTGGAATTGTTAGTTAGATTACTTGTTGGTTATTACTGCATTGTCGGAACTAGAAGCACAAGCATTTCGCTACACTCGCATTAACATCTGCTAACCATGTGTATGTGACAAATAAAATTTGATTTGATTTGATTTGGATTTTTATAACCTGTTACACTCTGTTATACCCTGTTACACCCTGTTATGAACTGGGTGGTTCGAGCCCTGAATACTGACTGGCTGACAGCTGTGGTATATCAGACCGTATACCATGGGTATGACAAAACATTTCTTGTTACTGCTCTAATTGGGTTGGTAACCAGTTTATAATAGAAATACCACGGTTTTAGGTATTTGGCCAATATACCCAGACACTCCGTGTTGCGTCGTGCATAAGAACAGCCCTTAGCTGTGGTAAATTGGCCACTCAGAGAAGGAGTGATCAATGTTATTCCCTGTTACAACCTGTTATACCCTGTTATATTCTGTTATACCCCGTTGTACTCTGTTATACCCTGTTACACCCTGTTATACCCTGTTACACTCTGTTACACCCCATTATACCCTGTTACACCCTGTTATACTCTGTTATACCCTGTTATACCCTGTTATACCCTGTTATACCCCGTTATACCCTGTTATACCCTGTTACACCCTGTTATACCCTGTTATACCCCGTTATACTCTGTTATACCCTGTTACACCCTGTTATACCCCGTTATACTCTGTTATACCCTGTTACACTCTGTTACACCCCATTATACCCTGTTACACCCTGTTATACCCTGTTATACCCTGTTATACCCCGTTATACCCTGTTATACCCTGTTATACCCCGTTATACTCTGTTATACCCTGTTACACCCTGTTATACCCTGTTATACTCTGTTATACCCTGTTATACCCCGTTATACTCTGTTATACCCTGTTACACCCTGTTATACCCCGTTATACCCTGTTACACCCTGTTATACCCCGTTATACTCTGTTATACCCTGTTACACTCTGTTACACCCCATTATACCCTGTTACACCCTGTTATACCCTGTTATACTCTGTTATACCCTGTTATACCCTGTTATACCCCGTTATACCCTGTTACACCCTGTTATACCCCGTTATACTCTGTTATACCCTGTTACACCCCATTATACCCTGTTACACCCTGTTATACCCTGTTATACTCTGTTATACCCTGTTATACCCTGTTATACCCCGTTATACTCTGTTATACCCTGTTACACCCTGTTATACCCCGTTATACTCTGTTATACCCTGTTATGTCCATCTCCTTTTTCATCTCTTCCCCTCTCAATTAAATTCCATTCCATTCAAAGGGTTATATTTGCATGGGAAACATGTTCACATTGCCAAAGCAAGTGAAATCTCTCTCTCTCCCCTTCTGAGTGTTTGCTCCTCTCTCTCCTTCTCTCTCCTTCTGAGTGTTTATCCCCCTCTCCCTCCCTCTCTCTCCCTTTTTCTCTCATCCTCTCTGAGTGTTTATCCCTCTCTCCCTCCCTCTCTCTCCCTCCCTCTCTCCTTCTGAGTGTTTGCTCCCCTCTCTCTCCCTCCCTCTCTCTCCTTCTCTGTCTCAGTACCCATCTCTCTCCCCCTCCTCTCTCCTTCTCTGAGTGTTTACCTCTCAAGCTGAGCTAGACAGCTACATTCAGCTGTCTCCCTTTCTCTCCCTGTCCTCCCCCACTCTCTCTCTCCCTCCCTCTCTCTCCTTCTCTGTCTCAGTACCCATCTCTCTCCCTCCTCTCTCCTTCTCTGAGTGTTTACCTCTCAAGCTGAGCTAGACAGCTACATTCAGCTGTCTCCCTTTCTCTCCCTGTCCTCCCCCACTCTCTCTCTCCCTCCCTCTCTCTCCTTCTCTGTCTCAGTACCCATCTATCTCTCTCTCCTTCTCTGAGTGTTTACCTCTCAAGCTGAGATAGACAGCTACATTCAGCTGTCTCCCTTTCTCTCCCTCTCCTCCCCCACTCTCTCTCTCCCTCCTGCCCTTTCTCTGTGTTGCAGTGTTTACCTCTCACAGTACGACAGACAGCTACATATAGAGAGAGATATTCAGGGCTTCTGCCTTCTACTGTTTGGGCACACTACAGTGTATGCAGCTGCTTGTCTGCCTGCCTGCCTGTCTCTCTCTCTTCCTGTCTTTCTCCCCTCTCTCTCTCTCTCTCTCTCTCTCTCTAGTATTTGCCTCTCATAGTAAGACTGGCAGCTAAAGAGGTATTGAGGTCCTGGGCACAAAAGCAGGACAGTGTTTGCAGCTGCTTGCCTGCCTGCCTCTCTTCCTGCCTCTCTGCCGTCTCTTCCTCATTCTCTGCCTGGTTTTCTGCCTGCCTGTCTGCTTGCCTCTCTGCCTCTCTCTCTGCCTGCTTGCCTACCTCTCTCTTTGCCTGCCTCTCTCTCTGCCTGCCTGTCTGCCTGCCTGCCTGTCTGCTTGCCTGCCTCTCTCTCTGCCTGCCAGCCTCTCTCTCTGCCTGCCTGCCTGCCTCTCTCTCTGCCTGCCTGCCTCTCTTTCTGCCTGCCTGCCTCTCTCCCTGCCTGTCTGCCTGCCTGTCTCTCTGCCTCTATCTCTGTCTGTCCAGGAAACTGTATTTAGAGGCTGCTTCTAATGTAGACCTGATTCTGATCCTCACAGCTAGTACTTCTAGAGAGAGAGAGAGAGAGAGAGAGAGAGAGAGAGAGAGAGAGAGAGAGAGAGAGAGAGAGAGAGGTAGAGAGAGAGAGAGAGGTAGAGAGAGAGAGAGAGAGAGAGGTAGAGAGAGAGAGGTAGGTAGAGTGAGATAGAGAGAGAGAGGTAGGTAGAGTGAGATAGAAAGGTAGGGTAGAGAGAGAGAGAGGTAGAGAGAGAGAGAGAGAGAGAGAGTATTCTGAGCTGCACTTCCTAACCTCCTGCCAAATGTATGACCATATTAGAGACACATATTTCCCTCAAATTACACAGATACACAAATAATTAAAAAACAAACCCAATTTTGATAAACTCCCATATCTATTGGGTGAAATACCACAGTGTGACATCACAGCAGCAAGATGTGTGACCTGTTGCCACAAGAAAAGGCCAACCAGTGAAGAACAAACACCATTGTAAATACAACCCATATTTATGTTTATTTATTTTCCCTTTTGTACTTTAACCATTTGCACATCGTTACAACTCTGTATATAAACATAATATGACATTTGTAATGTCTATTCTTTTGGAACTTTTGTGAGTGTAACATTTACTGTTCATTTTTGTTGTTTATTTCACTTTTGTATATTAGAGAGAGAAAGAGAGAGGGGAGAGAATGATGAAAGAGAGAGAAAGAGAGAAAGAGAGAGAGAGAGAGAAGATGGTAAAAGCGAGAGAGGGATTGAATGAGAGACAGGGGAGAGTTAAGAGAGATAAGGAAAGAGACAGAATGAGAGACAGAGGAGAGTTAAGAGAGATAAGGAAAGAGACAGAATGAGAGACAGAGGAGAGTTAAGAGAGATAAGGAAAGAGACAGAATGAGAGAGTTAAGTGTGAGGAGAGATAAAGCGAGAGAGGGATTGAATGAGAGACAGAGGAGAGTTAAGAGAGATAAGGAAAGAGACAGAATGAGAGACAGAGGAGAGTTAAGAGAGATAAGGAAAGAGACAGAATGAGAGACAGAGGAGAGTTAAGAGAGATAAGGAAAGAGACAGAATGAGAGAGTTAAGTGTGAGGAGAGATAAAGCGAGTCAGACATAGAAGGCAGTGAGTTAACAAATTAATTCCCCCTGGCTCCAACAATATATTTAACTGGTACTTCAATGAGTCAGAGGGATCATACAGCAGTGTGTGTGTGTGTGTGTGTGTGTGTGTGTGTGTGTGTGTGTGTGCTCTCACTCAAAGAGAGTACCACCTGCTGAGAAAGGAAATCTCTAGAAATAAACTATGACAAGGACCATGGGAGGAGCTACGGGGATAATCATGTCCTAATTAGTCATCAACAACCAGGAAGTAAGTAGGACAAACCAGGAAATAGAACAGGGATACAGAGACAGATACAGTACCTGGCAGAAGCCTTACACAGTCCCTTTCTATTCCAGGAGACATGCTGATGCTACTGAAACAAAACCAGAACAATAATAATGCTTTCACTAGTGCATCATTGCTGTACATGGATGACTAAACACAAGGACAAAACATATGACAGACTGCCTGTTTCACAGGGTCCCTGGTGCAAATGAAACCACAACAAGTCCAGCCTCAGGCTGGGTGTAGTAACCTGCCTGTTTCACACAGGTCCCTGGTGCAAATGAAACCACAACAAGTCCAGTCTCAGGCTGGGTGTAGTAACCTGCCTGTTTCACACAGGTCCCTGGTGCAAATGAAACCACAACAAGTCCAGTCTCAGGCTGGGTGTAGTAACCTGCCTGTTTCACACAGGTCCCTGGTGCAAATGAAACCACAACAAGTCCAGCCTCAGGCTGGGTGTAGTAACCTGCCTGTTTCACACAGGTCCCTGGTGCAAATGAAACCACAACAAGTCCAGTCTCAGGCTGGGTGTAGTAACCTGCCTGTTTCACACAGGTCCCTGGTGCAAATGAAACCACAACAAGTCCAGCCTCAGGCTGGGTGTAGTAAACTGGCTCCAGCACCGTTGTCCACCTGTCCCGGATTAGATTAGTCCAGAGAAGAGGATTATCTCCCAAAACACATCGCAGAGAAGTCACCTACTGCAGTTTAGTACACACACACACACACACACACACACACACACACACTCTCTCTCTTTCTCCTTCGTCTAATGATGACTCATCTCATCACTGTATTATTTTATTAGGATGCTTTAGAGTTGCTCTTATTTCTTGGCGATACACTCTGTTGAAGCTGTTGCTACGGTGTCCTTATTTATGTTTCTGTTTTGTTGTGAACAGTCTGAGGTAGTTGTCTACAGTAGAGTTCTGTTGTGAACAGTCTAATGAGGTAGTTGTCTACAGTAGAGTTCTGTTTTGAACAGTCTAATGAGGTAGTTGTCTACAGTAGAGTTCTGTTCTGTTTTGAACAGTCTAATGAGGTAGTTGTCTACAGTAGAGTTCTGTTTTGAACCGTCTCTAATGAGGTAGTTGTCTATAGTAGAGTTCTGTTCTGTTTTGAACAGTCTAATGAGGTAGTTGTCTACAGTAGAGTTCTGTTTTGAACAGTCTAATGAGGTAGTTGTCTACAGTAGAGTTCTGTTTTGAACAGTCTAATGAGGTAGTTGTCTACAGTAGAGTTCTGTTCTGTTTTGAACCGTCTCTAATGAGGTAGTTGTCTACAGTAGAGTTCTGTTCTGTTTTGAACAGTCTAATGAGGTAGTTGTCTACAGTAGAGTTCTGTTTTGAACAGTTTTGAACAGTTGTCTAATGAGTTCTGTAGTTGTAGTTGTCTATAGTAGAGTTCTGTTCTGTTTTGAACAGTCTAATGAGGTAGTTGTCTACAGTAGAGTTCTGTTCTGTTTTGAACAGTCTAATGAGGTAGTTGTCTACAGTAGAGTTCTGTTTTGAACAGTCTAATGAGGTAGTTGTCTACAGTAGAGTTCTGTTCTGTTTTGAACAGTCTAATGAGGTAGTTGTCTACAGTAGAGTTCTGTTTTGAACAGTCTAATGAGGTAGTTGTCTACAGTAGAGTTCTGTTTTGAACAGTCTAATGAGGTAGTTGTCTACAGTAGAGTTCTGTTTTGAACAGTCTAATGAGGTAGTTGTCTACAGTAGAGTTATGTTTTGAACAGTCTAATGAGGTAGTTGTCTATAGTAGAGTTCTGTTCTGTTTTGAACAGTCTAATGAGGTAGTTGTCTACAGTAGAGTTCTGTTCTGTTTTGAACAGTCTAATGAGGTAGTTGTCTACAGTAGAGTTCTGTTTTGAACAGTCTAATGAGGTAGTTGTCTACAGTAGAGTTCTGTTCTGTTTTGAACAGTCTAATGAGGTAGTTGTCTACAGTAGAGTTCTGTTCTGTTTTGAACAGTCTAATGAGGTAGTTGTCTACAGTAGAGTTCTGTTCTGTTTTGAATAGTCTCTAATGAGGTAGTTGTCTACAGTAGAGTTATGTTCTGTTTTAAACAGTCTAATGAGGTAGTTGTCTACAGTAGAGTTCTGTTCTGTTTTGAACAGTCTAATGAGGTAGTTGTCTACAGTAGAGTTCTGTTTTGAATAGTCTCTAATGAGGTAGTTGTCTACAGTAGAGTTCTGTTCTGTTTTGAACAGTCTAATGAGGTAGTTGTCTACAGTAGAGTTCTGTTCTGTTTTGAACAGTCTAATGAGGTAGTTGTCTACAGTAGAGTTCTGTTTTCCTGATGTGGATCCAGACTTTGGCTTCGTCCCAAATGGCACCCTATTCCCTGCATTGCGCGCTGCTCGATAGGGTACGATTTGGGACATGGGTGCAGACGTTTTATCCCTGCATAATGCCTCCTCTGTTTAATCTAAAGACATGAATTCTGTTGAGGGCCATTGCTTGGCTGTGAGGGTAGTGAGATATTCAAATGATATCATTTCCATAATGTGGCTAATTATCTGAGTATTGGTGAATAGAATACTGAGAGGAAATCTTTAGCACACACGGGCCATCTCCCCTCCTCCATCTCTCACAAACACACACACACACACACACACACACACACACACACACACACACACACACACATGCCATCTTTTCCATCTCCTGCTGTTATTCAGTCATTTACACACACACACACAAATGCACACACAAACACACACCACACACACACACACACACACACACACACACACACACACACACACACACACACAGTCCAAATACAGAGGCTATAAAATAAACAGTCAAAATAGGAAATGATTCTGAATGTGTTTTCATCATCATATTTCTGCCCTACAGTGCACCCTGTGCATTTAACAACACAGTCCCATCTCCACTACCTGCAGTTTACTAAATACTATTTCCCCTGGATTTGATCAAATAGTCTGCATGACAAATAGTCTCGTCCATGCATTAAAAAAGAAAGTCTCAGTAGTTTCTTTATACACATCAGTCTTCAATAGACTTGACCGAATAATCCTTTAACAGGGTTGTAAAAACAGGGCTGTGTTATTGTGAGAGTCTGTCTGCTACACTATGTATTGACTCAGCCGGAGGCTGCTGGTTGGTACACTACGTATTGACTCAGCAGGAGGCTGCTGGTTGGTACACTATGTATTGACTCAGCCGGAGGCTGCTGTCTGCTACACTACGCATTGACTCAGCCGGAGGCTGCTGGTTGGTACACTACGTATTGACTCAGCCGGGGGCTGCTGTCTGCTACACTACGTATTGACTCAGCCGGGGGCTGCTGTCTGCTACACTACGTATTGACTCAGCCGGAGGCTGCTGGTTGGTACACTATGTATTGACTCAGCAGGAGGCTGCTGTCTGCTACACTACGTATTGACTCAGCAGGAGGCTGCTGGTTGGTACACTACGTATTGACTCAGCCGGGGGCTGCTGTCTGCTACACTACGTATTGACTCAGCCGGGGGCTGCTGTCTGCTACACTACGTATTGACTCAGCCGGGGGCTGCTGTCTGCTACACTACGTATTGACTCAGCAGGAGGCTGCTGGTTGGTACACTATGTATTGACTCAGCAGGAGGCTGCTGGTTGGTACACTACGTATTGACTCAGCAGGAGGCTGCTGGTTGGTACACTACGTATTGACTCAGCCGGAGGCTGCTGGTTGGTACATTACGTATTGACTCAGCCGGGGGCTGCTGTCTGCTACACTACGTATTGACTCAGCCGGGGGCTGCTGTCTGCTACACTACGTATTGACTCAGCAGGAGGCTGCTGGTTGGTACACTACGTATTGACTCAGCCGGGGGCTGCTGTCTGCTACACTACGTATTGACTCAGCCGGGGGCTGCTGTCTGCTACACTACGTATTGACTCAGCCGGAGGCTGCTGGTTGGTACACTATGTATTGACTCAGCAGGAGGCTGCTGTCTGCTACACTACGTATTGACTCAGCAGGAGGCTGCTGGTTGGTACACTACGTATTGACTCAGCCGGGGGCTGCTGTCTGCTACACTACGTATTGACTCAGCCGGGGGCTGCTGTCTGCTACACTACGTATTGACTCAGCCGGGGGCTGCTGTCTGCTACACTACGTATTGACTCAGCCGGGGGCTGCTGTCTGCTACACTACGTATTGACTCAGCCGGGGGCTGCTGTCTGCTACACTATGTATTGACTCAGCCGGGGGCTGCTGGTTGGTACACTACGTATTGACTCAGCCGGGGGCTGCTGGTTGGTACACTATGTATTGACTCAGCCGGGTGCTGCTGTCTGCTACACTACGTATTGACTCAGCAGGAGGCTGCTGGTTGGTACACTACGTATTGACTCAGCCGGAGGCTGCTGGTTGGTACATTACGTATTGACTCAGCAGGAGGCTACTGGTTGGTACACTACGTATTGACTCAGCAGGAGGCTGCTGGTTGGTACACTATGTATTGACTCAGCAGGAGGCTGCTGGTTGGTACACTATGTATTGACTCAGCCGGAGGCTGCTGGTTGGTACACTATGTATTGACTCAGCCGGAGGCTGCTGGTTGGTACACTATGTATTGACTCAGCCGGAGGCTGGTACACTACGTATTGACTCAGCCGGAGGCTGCTGGTTGGTACACTATGTATTGACTCAGCTGGAGCCTGCTGGTTGGTTGGTATACTATGTATTGACTCAGCCGGAGGCTGCTGGTTGGTACACTATGTATTGACTCAGCCGGAGGCTGCTGGTTGGTACACAGTACAGATCTGATACGTGT
>NW_027040375.1:101758-124258 GCF_034236695.1 Oncorhynchus nerka
TGTTTAGGGCTCTGTGTGTGTGTTTAGGGCTGTGCGCGTGTGTGCATGTTTAGGGCTGTGTGTGTGTTTAGGGCTCTGTGTGTGTGTTTAGGGCTCTGTGTGTGTTTAGGGCTCTGTGTGTGTGTTTAGGGCGTGGTTCAGACCTTAGGGACAGACATCTGAAAGCTGTAGACTCACTCAACAATAACATTAGATCGTGACTCAGCCATTTATAATGCACAGTCACAACCCTCAGATATTACCTTTTAAACAACAAACATGTTAGTGTGTTTATCTCTTGGAAAACCCCTCACATGACCTCTCTCTCTCTCTAATTGGCTCGATGTGATCAGTGAGGATTTGAGGAGGGGGCGGAGACTACAACAGACCACCTTAGGGAATACGTTGGGGTGGCTGCTAACTCAGTGTTTACCCTACAGTTTTAATAGGCAGGCTGCCCCACAGCCATCGGCCTAGCTCTGTTCCCTTAGCACTCCACTGAAAAATGACCAATAGGACAGACTGATATCACCCAGCTCTCTCTCTCTACCTCTCTCTCTACCTCTCTCTCTACCTCTCTCTCTACACCTCTCTCTACACCTCTCTCTACACCTCTCTCTCTACCTCTCTCTCTACCTCTCTCTCTACCTCTCTCTCTACACCTCTCTCTACACCTCTCTCTACACCTCTCTCTACACCTCTCTCTACCTCTCTCTACCTCTCTCTACCTCTCTCTCGTGTGTGTGTGTGTGTGTGTGTGTGTGTTACAGCCTGGACACATTAAAATAGATTAAATTGAGATGTTTTGTCACTGGCTTACACACAATACCCCATAACGTGGAATTATATTTTATATAATTATATTTCAATAAATATTCAACCCCTTCAGGAGTAAAAAAGTGCTTAACAAGTCACATAATAAGTTGCATGGACTCTGTGTGCAATAACAGTGTTTAACATGATGTTTGAACGACTACCTCATCTCTGTACTCCACACATACAATTATCTGTAAGTTCCCTCAGTCAAGCAGTGAATTTCAAACATTGATTCAACCACAAATACCAGGGAGGTTTTCCAATGCCTCACAAAGAAGGGCACCTATTGGTAGATGGGTAAAAATGTAATGGTGTATCAATACACGGTGTATCAATACACCCAGTCACTACAAAGATACAGGCGTCCTTCCTAACTCAGTTGCCAGAGAGGAAGGAAACCGCTCAGGGATTTCACCATGAGGACAATGGCTACTTTAAAACAGTTACAGAGTTTAATGTCTGTGACAGGAGACAACTGAGGATGGATCAACAACATTATAGTTACTCCACAATACTAACCTAAATGACAGAGTGAAAGGAAGAAAGCCTGTATAGAATAAAAATATTCTAAAACATGCATCCTGTTTGCAAAAAGGCACTAAAGTAATACTGAAAAGCAATTCACTTTGTCCTGATTACAAAGTGTTATGTTTGGGGCAAATCCAATACAACACATTACTGAGTACCACTCTCCATATTTTCAAGCATAGTGGTGTCTGCATCATGTTATGGGTATGCTTATAATCGTTAAGGACTGGGGAGTTTTTCAGGATAAAAAAGAAACAGAATGAAGCTAAGCACGGGTAAACTCCTAGAGGAAAACCTGGTTCAGTCTGCTTTCCACCAGACACTGGACGTTGAATTCACCAGCAGGAAAATAAACTAAAACACAATCCCAACTCTACACGGGAGATGCTTATCAAAAACACAGTGAATGTTCTTGAGTGGCCGAGCTACAGTTTTGACATAAATCTACTTGACAATCTATGGCAAAACCTAAAAATGGCTGTCTAGCAATGATCAACAATCAATGTGACAGAGCTTGAAGAATGTTGAAAAGGATAATGGGCAAATGTTGCACAATCCACGTGTGGAAAGCTTTTAGAGACCTACCCAGAAAGACTCACAGCTGGAATCGCTGCCAAAGATGCTTCTACAAAGTATTGACTCAGAGGTGTGAATACTTATATAAATTAGATATCTCTGTCTTAAATTTCCAAAATGTACCAACACAACAATAACAGCAGAACACAAATCACTTGATTAGACAACCCTGTGTGATCAATGCAGAGGTAGTTAGGGTCAAGTTTGTCTGATCAATTTCTCACTAATAATTTCCAATGCACATAGAACGCACGCACGCACGCACGCACACACACACACACACACACACACACACACACACACACACACTCACACACACACTCACTCACACACACACACACACGCTGACACACAGCCCCTCCTCACAGCCATATTACAAGCCATGATGATGTTAACTCAATAGTGTGCATTCCAATCATGTATTTCAGTAATCACTATTAATCTAATGTTCAGTTAACCAGAGACTTTTAGGGTCAGATTTACTAAGCGTTTGCACTTTTCACGCCTCAAGGGAAAATTAAACATTGCAGACAAGCAGGATGAAAATAATTTATGAAGGTAAAGTGTAATTAAGATGAAGTCGAGGGCAGATGGAGAGTGTGTTATGATTTTGTGCCAGTGCTTAGTTAGTGGTAAGTGGTAAGTAAGGGCTTAGCACAGTAAATGTGACTCACACTATTGTAGCCAGTTGGTCTGTGTGTTGGGATAAGAGGGGTCTGGGTCGTTCCCTGGTGTCTGTGTGTCTGTGTGTTGGGATAAGAGGAGCCTGGGTCGTTCCCTGGTGTCTGTGTGTTGGGATAAGAGGAGCCTGGGTCGTTCCCTGGTGTCTGTGTGTTGGGATAAGAGGGGCCTGGGTCGTTCCCTGGTGTCTGTGTGTTGGGATAAGAGGAGCCTGGGTCGTTCCCTGGTGTCTGTGTGTTGGGATAAGAGGAGCCTGGGTCGTTCCCTGGTGTTTGTGTGTTGGGATAAGAGGGGCATGGGTCGTTCCCTGGTGTCTGTGTGTTGGGATAAGAGGGGCCTGGGTCGTTCCCTGGTGTCTGTGTGTTGGGATAAGAGGAGCATGGGTCGTTCCCTGGTGTCTGTGTGTTGGGATAAGAGGAGCCTGGGTCGTTCCCTGGTATCTGTGTGTCTGTGTGTTGGGATAAGAGGGGCCTGGATCGTTCCCTGGTGTCTGTGTGTTGGGATAAGAGGGTATCTGGGGCGTTCCCTGGTGTCTGTGTGTCTGTGTGTTGGCATAAGAGGGGCCTGGGTCGTTCCCTGGTGTCTGTGTGTCTGTGTGTTGGGATAAGAGGGTATCTGGGGCGTTCCCTGGTGTCTGTGTGTTGGGATAAGAGGGGCCTGGGTCGTTCCTTGGTGTCTGTGTGTCTGTGTGTTGGGATAAGAGGGGCCTGGGTCGTTCCCTGGTGTCTGTGTGTTTGGATAAGAGGGGCCTGGTCGTTCCCTGGTGTCTGTGTATTGGGATAAGAGGGGCCTGGGTCGTTCCCTGGTGTCTGTGTGTCTGTGTGTTGGGATAAGAGGTGCCTGGGTCATTCCCTGGTGTCTGTGTGTTGGGATAAGAGGGGCCTGGGTCGTTCCCTGGTGTCTGTGTGTTGGGATAAGAGGGGCCTGGGTCGTTCCCTGGTGTCTGTGTGTTGGGATAAGAGGAGCCTGGGTCGTTCCCTGGTATCTGTGTGTCTGTGTGTTGGGATAAGAGGGGCCTGGATCGTTCCCTGGTGTCTGTGTGTTGGGATAAGAGGGTATCTGGGGCGTTCCCTGGTGTCTGTGTGTCTGTGTGTTGGCATAAGAGGGGCCTGGGTCGTTCCCTGGTGTCTGTGTGTCTGTGTGTTGGGATAAGAGGGTATCTGGGGCGTTCCCTGGTGTCTGTGTGTTGGGATAAGAGGGGCCTGGGTCGTTCCTTGGTGTCTGTGTGTCTGTGTGTTGGGATAAGAGGGGCCTGGGTCGTTCTCTGGTGTCTGTGTGTTTGGATAAGAGGGGCCTGGTCGTTCCCTGGTGTCTGTGTATTGGGATAAGAGGGGCCTTGGTCGTTCCCTGGTGTCTGTGTGTCTGTGTGTTGGGATAAGAGGTGCCTGGGTCATTCCCTGGTGTCTGTGTGTTGGGATAAGAGGGGCTTGGGTCATTCCCTGGTGTCTGTGTGTTGGGATAAGAGGGGCCTGGGTCGTTCCCTGGTGTCTGTGTATTGGGATAAGAGGGGCATGGGTCGTTCCCTGGTGTCTGTGTGTTGGGATAAGAGGGGCCTGGGTCGTTCCCTGGTGTTTGTGTGTTGGGATAAGAGGAGCCTGGGTCGTTCCCTGGTGTCTGTGTGTTGGGATAAGAGGAGCCTGGGTCGTTCCCTGGTGTCTGTGTGTTGGGATAAGAGGAGCATGGGTCGTTCCCTGGTGTTTGTGTATTGGGATAAGAGGGGCATGGGTCGTTCCCTGGTGTCTGTGTATTGGGATAAGAGGGGCCTGGGTCGTTCCCTGGTGTCTGTGTGTCTGTGTGTTGGGATAAGAGGGGCCTGGGTCGTTCCCTGGTGTCTGTGTGTTGGGATAAGAGGGGCCTGGGTCGTTCCCTGGTGTCTGTGTGTTGGGATAAGAGGGGCCTGGGTCGTTCCCTGGTGTCTGTGTGTTGGGATAAGAGGGGCCTGGGTCGTTCCATGGTGTCTGTGTATTGGGATAAGAGGGGCCTGGGTCGTTCCCTGGTGTCTGTGTGTCTGTGTGTTGGGATAAGAGGGGCCTGGGTCGTTCCCTGGTGTCTGTGTGTTGGGATAAGAGGAGCCTGGGTCGTTCCTTGGTGTCTGTGTGTCTGTGTGTTGGGATAAGAGGGGCCTGGGTCGTTCCCTGGTGTCTGTGTATTGGGATAAGAGGTGCCTGGGTCATTCCCTGGTGTCTGTGTGTTGGGATAAGAGGGGCCTGGGTCATTCCCTGGTGTCTGTGTGTTGGGATAAGAGGAGCTTGGGTCATTCCCTGGTGTCTGTGTGTTGGGATAAGAGGGGCCTGGGTCGTTCCCTGGTGTTTGTGTGTTGGGATAAGAGGAGCATGGGTCGTTCCCTGGTGTCTGTGTATTGGGATAAGAGGAGCATGGGTCGTTCCCTGGTGTCTGTGTATTGGGATAAGAGGGGCATCGGTCGTTCCCTGGTGTCTGTGTGTTGGGATAAGAGGGGCCTGGGTCGTTCCCTGGTGTCTGTGTGTTGGGATAAGAGGAGCCTGGGTCGTTCCCTGGTGTCTGTGTGTTGGGATAAGAGGGGCATGGGTCATTCCCTGGTGTCTGTGTGTTGGGATAAGAGGGGCCTGGGTCGTTCCCTGGTGTCTGTGTGTTGGGATAAGAGGAGCATGGGTCGTTCCCTGGTGTCTGTGTGTTGGGATAAGAGGAGCCTGGGTCGTTCCTTGGTGTCTGTGTGTCTGTGTGTTGGGATAAGAGGGGCCTGGGTCGTTCTCTGGTGTCTGTGTGTTTGGATAAGAGGGGCCTGGTCGTTCCCTGGTGTCTGTGTATTGGGATAAGAGGGGCCTTGGTCGTTCCCTGGTGTCTGTGTGTCTGTGTGTTGGGATAAGAGGTGCCTGGGTCATTCCCTGGTGTCTGTGTGTTGGGATAAGAGGGGCTTGGGTCATTCCCTGGTGTCTGTGTGTTGGGATAAGAGGGGCCTGGGTCGTTCCCTGGTGTCTGTGTATTGGGATAAGAGGGGCATGGGTCGTTCCCTGGTGTCTGTGTGTTGGGATAAGAGGGGCCTGGGTCGTTCCCTGGTGTTTGTGTGTTGGGATAAGAGGAGCCTGGGTGTTCCCTGGTGTCTGTGTGTTGGGATAAGAGGAGCCTGGGTCGTTCCCTGGTGTCTGTGTGTTGGGATAAGAGGAGCATGGGTCGCTCCCTGGTGTTTGTGTATTGGGATAAGAGGGGCATGGGTCGTTCCCTGGTGTCTGTGTATTGGGATAAGAGGGGCCTGGGTCGTTCCCTGGTGTCTGTGTGTCTGTGTGTTGGGATAAGAGGGGCCTGGGTCGTTCCCTGGTGTCTGTGTGTTGGGATAAGAGGGGCCTGGGTCGTTCCCTGGTGTCTGTGTGTTGGGATAAGAGGGGCCTGGGTCGTTCCCTGGTGTCTGTGTGTTGGGATAAGAGGGGCCTGGGTCGTTCCCTGGTGTCTGTGTGTTGGGATAAGAGGGGCCTGGGTCGTTCCCTGGTGTCTGTGTGTTGGGATAAGAGGGGCCTGGGTCGTTCCATGGTGTCTGTGTATTGGGATAAGAGGGGCCTGGGTCGTTCCCTGGTGTCTGTGTGTCTGTGTGTTGGGATAAGAGGGGCCTGGGTCGTTCCCTGGTGTCTGTGTGTTGGGATAAGAGGAGCCTGGGTCGTTCCTTGGTGTCTGTGTGTCTGTGTGTTGGGATAAGAGGGGCCTGGGTCGTTCCCTGGTGTCTGTGTATTGGGATAAGAGGTGCCTGGGTCATTCCCTGGTGTCTGTGTGTTGGGATAAGAGGGGCCTGGGTCATTCCCTGGTGTCTGTGTGTTGGGATAAGAGGAGCTTGGGTCATTCCCTGGTGTCTGTGTGTTGGGATAAGAGGGGCCTGGGTCGTTCCCTGGTGTTTGTGTGTTGGGATAAGAGGAGCATGGGTCGTTCCCTGGTGTCTGTGTATTGGGATAAGAGGAGCATGGGTCGTTCCCTGGTGTCTGTGTATTGGGATAAGAGGGGCATCGGTCGTTCCCTGGTGTCTGTGTGTTGGGATAAGAGGGGCCTGGGTCGTTCCCTGGTGTCTGTGTGTTGGGATAAGAGGAGCCTGGGTCGTTCCCTGGTGTCTGTGTGTTGGGATAAGAGGGGCATGGGTCATTCCCTGGTGTCTGTCTGTGTGTGTGTGTCTGTGTCTGTGTATGTGTGTGTGTGTGTGTGTGTGTGTGTGTGTGTGTGTGTGTGTGTACCTGTGGGAGCATGTGTGTTATGTGTGTGTGTTATGTGTGTGTGTATCTGTGGGAGCATGTGTGCTATGTGTGTGTTAGTTACTGTGTTTCTGGATGTATTACGATGGTGTGTCTGTCTGTCAGGTTGGCTGGCTGTCTGTCTGGCTGTCTGTCTGGCTGTCTGTCTGTCTGGCTGTGCTTGCTAGAGCTGGGCTGGCTGAGTTCTCCTGGCCACTCCAGCTTAAGTGATTTCATTTGAGAGGCTGAACGGTAGACAGACCCTTATTATGGCAGAGAGAACACAGTCACTAAACCAGGCAGCCAGCCAGCTAGCCAATCAGTCAGTCAGTGAGCCAGCCGGCAAGCCAGCCAGTCAACCAGCCAGCCACTTAACCAGCCAGTCAGCCAGTCAGCCAGTCAGCCAGCCGGCTCAGCCTTTCTCTGCACTGACCATTATTCCAGTGTCTCTCAGCCAAAAGGCTACAAACTAACTGATGTTTCCTGCTATCTTGTCTCATGCTAGCAGTGTTGTGCTGGTGGTTTGTTGGCTGACTCTAGTCTGGCTGATAACATCTACACTAAGGTTACTTCCTAAGGTTACTATTCCCTATATAGTTTACTACTTTTGACCAGAACCTTGAAGTCAGGTCAGGTCAGGGTGTTCAGTCAGTTTAAATAGAACTCTCAGAATGTCGATGCCACAGGAAGCAGGAAGTGAGTGAGTCAGAATAGGAAGTAATGATGTCTATCAGTCTGCCTATCAGAGTGTCTCTAGAGAAATCACAGTGCTTACACTGCAAAGTTGTTAGAGCCACACCAACGTCTCCTCACACAGAAGCACTGCTTCTAACAGAGTCCGTTTATCAGTTATCAGCTCAGCTCCAAACTTCAGAGAGACAGAGAGAGCTCCATTATGTAGTAGATACAGCTCTGTAGCCAAGAGGAGATAATGACTACCTCAGATTGCTACAGAACTGCTTCTATACCTTACAGAATTTGGCCTTCACAGAGGTCCGGAGGGCCGCACTTAAATTCTATTATATTTCCTCACCTTCCATATGTTAAAACAAATATTTCTCTATCCATCGCTTTTGAATTTTTCTATGCTTCCTGACTGTCTAGCTTTTGTTTTGATGACTGTTATCAAGCTGGACAGAGTGAAGAGACTATAGATGACTGTTATCAAGCTGGACAGTGTAGAGACTATAGATGACTGTTATCAAGCTGGACAGAGTGAAGAGACTATAGATGACTGTTATCAAGCTGGACAGAGTGAAGAGACTATAGATGACTGTTATCAAGCTGGACAGAGTGAAGAGACTATAGATGACTGTTATCAAGCTGGACAGAGTGAAGAGACTATAGATGACTGTTATCAAGCTGGACAGTGTAGAGACTATAGATGACTGTTATCAAGCTGGACAGAGTGAAGAGACTATAGATGACTGTTATCAAGCTGGACAGAGTGAAGAGACTATAGATGACTGTTATCAAGCTGGACAGAGTGAAGAGACTATAGATGACTGTTATCAAGCTGGACAGAGTGAAGAGACTATAGATGACTGTTATCAAGCTGGACAGAGTGAAGAGACTATAGATGACTGTTATCAAGCTGGACAGAGTGTAGAGACTATAGATGACTGTTATCAAGCTGGACAGAGTGAAGAGACTATAGATGACTTATCAAGCTGGACAGAGTGTAGAGACTATAGATGACTGTTATCAAGCTGGACAGAGTGTAGAGACTATAGATGACTGTTATCAAGCTGGACAGAGTGAAGAGACTATAGATGACTGTTATCAAGCTGGACAGAGTGTAGAGACTATAGATGACTGTTATCAAGCTGGATAGAGTGTAGAGACTATAGATGACTGTTATCAAGCTGGACAGAGTGTAGAGACTATAGATGACTGTTATCAAGCTGGACAGAGTGAAGAGACTATAGATGACTTATCAAGCTGGACAGAGTGTAGAGACTATAGATGACTGTTATCAAGCTGGACAGAGTGTAGAGACTATAGATGACTGTTATCAAGCTGGACAGAGTGTAGAGACTATAGATGACTGTTATCAAGCTGGACAGAGTGAAGAGACTATAGATGACTGTTATCAAGCTGGACAGAGTGAAGAGACTATAGATGACTGTTATCAAGCTGGACAGAGTGTAGACTATAGATGACTGTTATCAAGCTGGACAGAGTGTAGAGACTATAGATGACTGTTATCAAGCTGGACAGAGTGTAGAGACTATAGATGACTGTTATCAAGCTGGACAGAGTGAAGAGACTATAGATGACTGTTATCAAGCTGGACAGAGTGAAGAGACTATAGATGACTGTTATCAAGCTGGACAGAATGACGAGAAAATAGATGTTGATTGATATCATTTTTTTCAACAACAACAAAAGAATGAACTTGAGGGCTGAATTGAACGGGCTCAAAGACCAGATCCGGCCTGCAGACCTTGAGTTGAACACATGAATATTTCAACTAAAAGCTGCACAGAACTGAAAGGCTAATAAAGAGATCTACTTTAGAGTTATTCTGGTCTCCCTACCCTTTCTGGTTACCTCTTCTAGGTTTGTGTGTGTGTGTGTGTGTGTGTGTGTGTGTGTGTGTGTGTGTGTGTGTGTGTGTGTGTGTGTGTGTGTGTGTGTGTGTGTGTACACAGAGAAGTCCATTAGGTTACAGCTGCAGAGAGAGAGTGCTGACTGCAGCCATGTCATTCCCCTCATATCACTCCACTAAAAAGCCTTTTCCTTTTCCATGACACACAACCTCCCTGTAACACTCACACTTCCCTGTCACAGGAGAGCCTCCTCCGGAACCATGCCTCTCTCACACAGGAGAGCCTCCTCTGGAACCATGCCTCTCTCACACAGGAGAGCCTCCTCCGGAACCATGCCTCTCTCACACAGGAGAGCCTCCTCCGGAACCATGCCTCTCTCACACAGGAGAGCCTCCTCCAGAACCATGCCTCTCTCACACAGGAGAGCCTCCTCCGGAACCATGCCTCTCTCACACAGGAGAGCCTCCTCCGGAACCATGCCTCTCTCACACAGGAGAGCCTCCTCCGGAACCATGCCTCTCTCACACAGGAGAGCCTCCTCCGGAACCATGCCTCTCTCACACAGGAGAGCCTCCTCCGGAACCATGCCTCTCTCACACAGGAGAGCCTCCTCCGGAACCATGCCTCTCTCACACAGAAGAGCCTCCTCCGGAACCATGCCTCTCTCACACAGGAGAGCCTCCTCCGGAACCATGCCTCTCTCACACAGGAGAGCCTCCTCCGGAACCATGCCTCTCTCACACAGGAGAGCCTCCTCCGGAACCATGCCTCTCTCACACAGGAGAGCCTCCTCAGGAACCATGCCTCTCACTCAGAGCCAAGCCACCTCCCACCAGCATCTCCGAGCCAAGCCACCTCCCACCAGCATCTCAGAGCCAAGCCACCTCCCACCAGCATCTCAGAGCCAAGCCATCTCCCACCAGCATCTCAGAGCCCAGCCACCTCCCACCAGCATCTCAGAGCCAAGCCACCTCCCACCAGCATCTCAGAGCTAAGCCACCTCCCACCAGCATCTCAGAGCCAAGCCATCTCCCACCAGCATCTCAGAACCAAGCCACCTCCCACCAGCATCTCAGAGCCCAGTCACCTCCCACCAGCATCTCAGAGCCCAGTCACCTCCCACCAGCATCTCAGAGCCCAGTCCAGTAACAACAGCCCAGTCCAGTAACAATCCCCTTAAAATCACAGTGAACTTGGCTTTGTCCCGACTGAGATCAATACCAGATGCAATCAAATTAAGAGTGAGGACAGATGATTCAAATCTATTGAGTCTATCTGTCCCCTCCGTGTGTCTCTGTCTGTGGCCGCGCTGCATCAACACTGACATCTCTACTACTAAACAGTATGTCATCACCTCTGACAACTCTACTACTAAACAGTATGTCATCACCTCTGACAACTCTACTACTAAACAGTATGTCATCACCTCTGACAACTCTACTACTAAACAGTATGACATCACCTCTGACAACTCTACTATTAAACAGTATGGCATCACCTCTGACATCTCTACTACTAAACAGTATGTCATCACCTCTGACAACTCTACTACTAAACAGTATGACATCACCTCTGACAACTCTACTACTAAACAGTATGACATCACCTCTGACAACTCTACTTCTAAACAGTATGGCATCACCTCTGACAACTCTACTACTAAACAGTATGACATCACCTCTGACAACTCTACTACTAAACAGTATGACATCACCTCTGACAACTCTACTTCTAAACAGTATGGCATCACCTCTGACAACTCTACTACTAAACAGTATGTCATCACCTCTGACAACTCTACTACTAAACAGTATGTCATCACCTCTGACAACTCTACTACTAAACAGTATGACATCACCTCTGACAATCTACTATTAAACAGTATGGCATCACCTCTGACATCTCTACTACTAAACAGTATGTCATCACCTCTGACAACTCTACTACTAAACAGTATGACATCACCTCTGACAACTCTACTACTAAACAGTATGACATCACCTCTGACAACTCTACTTCTAAACAGTATGGCATCACCTCTGACAACTCTACTACTAAACAGTATGACATCACCTCTGACAACTCTACTACTAAACAGTATGACATCACCTCTGACAACTCTACTTCTAAACAGTATGGCATCACCTCTGACAACTCTACTACTAAACAGTATGTCATCACCTCTGACAACTCTACTACTAAACAGTATGACATCACCTCTGACAACTCTACTACTAAACAGTATGTCATCACCTCTGACAACTCTACTACTAAACAGTATGGCATCACCTCTGACAACTCTACTACTAAACAGTATGACATCACCTCTGACAACTCTACTACTAAACAGTCATGTGGAAAACAGAACAAAGTTCCCTAAAGGACTTCTTATTCACTCAGATTCAGTGACCACTGAGGACATTTAGTCTCCAGAGACCTGTCTGAGTGAGAGTAGATACTATCTTATTAAAAGGGTTGAGACCTGTCTAAGGGAGAGTAGATACCATCTTATTAAAAGGGTTGAGACCTGTCTGAGGGAGAGTAGATACCATCTTATTAAAAGGGTTAGGGTTGAGACCTGTCTAAGGGAGAGTAGATACCATCTTATTAAAAGGGTTGAGACCTGTCTGAGGGAGAGTAGATACCATCTTATTAAAAGGGTTGAGACCTGTCTAAGGGAGAGTAGATACCATCTTATTAAAAGGGTTGAGACCTGTCTAAGGGAGAGTAGATACCATCTTATTAAAAGGGTTAGGGTTGAGACCTGTCTAAGGGAGAGTAGATACCATCTTATTAAAAGGGTTGAGACCTGTCTGAGGGAGAGTAGATACCATCTTATTAAAAGGGTTGAGACCTGTCTAAGGGAGAGTAGATAACATCTTATTAAAAGGGTTAGGGCTGAGACCTGTCTAAGGGAGAGTAGATACCATCTTATTAAAAGGGTTGAGACCTGTCTAAGGGAGAGTAGATACCATCTTATTAAAAGGGTTGAGACCTGTCTAAGGGAGAGTAGATACCATCTTATTAAAAGGGTTGAGACCTGTCTAAGGGAGAGTAGATACCATCTTATTAAAAGGGTTGAGACCTGTCTAAGGGAGAGTAGATACCATCTTATTAAAAGGGTTGAGACCTGTCTAAGGGAGAGTAGATACCATCTTATTAAAAGGGCTGAGACCTGTCTAAGGGAGAGTAGATACCATCTTATTAAAAGGGTTGAGACCTGTCTGAGGGAGAGTAGATACCATCTTATTAAAAGGGTTAGGGTTGAGACCTGTCTAAGGGAGAGTAGATACCATCTTATTAAAAGGATTGAGACCTGTCTAAGGGAGAGTAGATACCATCTTATTAAAAGGGTTGAGACCTGTCTGAGGGAGAGTAGATACCATCTTATTAAAAGGGTTGAGACCTGTCTGAGTGAGAGTAGATACCATCTTATTAAAAGGGTTGAGACCTGTCTGAGTGAGAGTAGAAAACATCTTATTAACAGGGTTGAGACCTGTCTGAGTGAGAGTAGATACCATCTTATTAAAAGGGTTGAGACCTGTCTAAGGGAGAGTAGATACCATCTTATTAAAAGGGTTGAGACCTGTCTGAGGGAGAGTAGATACCATCTTATTAAAAGGGTTAGGGTTGAGACCTGTCTAAGGGAGAGTAGATACCATCTTATTAAAAGGATTGAGACCTGTCTGAGTGAGAGTAGATACCATCTTATTAAAAGGGTTGAGACCTGTCTGAGGGAGAGTAGATACCATCTTATTAAAAGGGTTGAGACCTGTCTGAGTGAGAGTAGAAAACATCTTATTAAAAGGGTTGAGACCTGTCTGAGGGAGAGTAGATACCATCTTATTAAAAGGGTTGAGACCTGTCTGAGTGAGAGTAGATACCATCTTATTAAAAGGGTTGAGACCTGTCTAAGGGAGAGTAGATACCATCTTATTAAAAGGATTGAGACCTGTCTAAGGGAGAGTAGATACCATCTTATTAAAAGGGTTGAGACCTGTCTAAGGGAGAGTAGATACCATCTTATTAAAAGGGTTGAGACCTGTCTGAGTGAGAGTAGATACCATCTTATTAAAAGGGTTGAGACCTGTCTGAGTGAGAGTAGAAAACATCTTATTAAAAGGGTTGAGACCTGTCTGAGGGAGAGTAGATACCATCTTATTAAAAGGGTTGAGACCTGTCTGAGTGAGAGTAGATACCATCTTATTAAAAGGGTTGAGACCTGTCTAAGGGAGAGTAGATACCATCTTATTAAAAGGGTTGAGACCTGTCTAAGGGAGAGTAGATACCATCTTATTAAAAGGGTTGAGACCTGTCTAAGGGAGAGTAGATACCATCTTATTAAAATGGTTGAGACCTGTCTAAGGGAGAGTAGATACCATCTTATTAAAAGGGTTGAGACCTGTCTGAGTGAGAGTAGATACCATCTTATTAAAAGGGTTAGGGTTGAGACCTGTCTAAGGGAGAGTAGATACCATCTTATTAAAAGGGTTGAGACCTGTCTGAGGGAGAGTAGATACCATCTTATTAAAAGGGTTGAGACCTGTCTAAGGGAGAGTAGATACCATCTTATTAAAAGGGCTGAGACCTGTCTAAGGGAGAGTAGATACCATCTTATTAAAAGGGTTGAGACCTGTCTGGGGGAGAGTAGATACCATCTTATTAAAAGGGTTGAGACCTGTCTAAGGGAGAGTAGATACCATCTTATTAAAAGGGTTGAGACCTGTCTGAGTGAGAGTAGATACCATCTTATTAAAAGGGTTAGGGTTGAGACCTGTCTAAGGGAGAGTAGATACCAACTTATTAAAAGGGTTGAGACCTGTCTAAGGGAGAGTAGATACCATCTTATTAAAAGGGTTAGGGTTGAGACCTGTCTAAGGGAGAGTAGATACCATCTTATTAAAAGGGTTAGGGTTGAGACCTGTCTAAGGGAGAGTAGATACCAACTTATTAAAAGGGTTGAGACCTGTCTAAGGGAGAGTAGATACCATCTTATTAAAAGGGTTGAGACCTGTCTAAGGGAGAGTAGATACCATCTTATTAAAAGGGTTGAGACCTGTCTGAGGGAGAGTAGATACCATCTTATTAAAAGTGTTGAGACCTGTCTGAGGGAGAGTAGATACCATCTTATTAAAAGGGTTGAGACCTGTCTAAGGGAGAGTAGATACCATCTAATTAAAAGGGTTAGGGCTGAGACCTGTCTAAGGGAGAGTAGATACCATCTTATTAAAAGGGTTGAGACCTGTCTGAGGGAGAGTAGATACCATCTTATTAAAAGGGTTAGGGTTGAGACCTGTCTAAGGGAGAGTAGATACCATCTTATTAAAAGGGTTGAGACCTGTCTAAGGGAGAGTAGATACCATCTTATTAAAAGGGTTAGGGTTGAGACCTGTCTAAGGGAGAGTAGATACCATCTTATTAAAAGGGTTAGGGTTGAGACCTGTCTAAGGGAGAGTAGATACCATCTTATTAAAAGGGTTGAGACCTGTCTAAGGGAGAGTAGATACCATCTTATTAAAAGGGTTGAGACCTGTCTAAGGGAGAGTAGATACCATCTTATTAAAAGGGTTAGGGTTGAGACCTGTCTAAGGGAGAGTAGATACCATCTTATTAAAAGGGTTAGGGTTGAGACCTGTCTAAGGGAGAGTAGATACCATCTTATTAAAAGGGTTGAGACCTGTCTAAGGGAGAGTAGATACCATCTTATTAAAAGGGTTGAGACCTGTCTGAGGGAGAGTAGAAAACATCTTATTAAAAGGGTTAGGGTTGAGACCTGTCTAAGGGAGAGTAGATACCATCTTATTAAAAGGATTGAGACCTGTCTAAGGGAGAGTAGATACCATCTTATTAAAAGGGTTGAGACCTGTCTGAGGGAGAGTAGATACCATCTTATTAAAAGGGTTGAGACCTGTCTAAGGGAGAGTAGATACCATCTTATTAAAAGGGTTGAGACCTGTCTGAGGGAGAGTAGATACCATCTTATTAAAAGGGCTGAGACCTGTCTGAGTGAGAGTAGATACCATCTTATTAAAAGGGTTGAGACCTGTCTGAGTGAGAGTAGAAAACATCTTATTAAAAGGGTTGAGACCTGTCTGAGTGAGAGTAGAAAACATCTTATTAAAAGGGTTGAGACCTGTCTAAGGGAGAGTAGATACCATCTTATTAAAAGGGTTGAGACCTGTCTAAGGGAGAGTAGATACCATCTTATTAAAAGGGTTGAGACCTGTCTGAGTGAGAGTAGATACCATCTTATTAAAAGGGTTAGGGTTGAGACCTGTCTAAGGGAGAGTAGATACCATCTTATTAAAAGGGTTGAGACCTGTCTAAGGGAGAGTAGATACCATCTTATTAAAAGGGTTGAGACCTGTCTAAGGGAGAGTAGATACCATCTTATTAAAAGGGTTAGGGTTGAGACCTGTCTAAGGGAGAGTAGATACCATCTTATTAAAAGGGTTAGGGTTGAGACCTGTCTAAGGGAGAGTAGATACCATCTTATTAAAAGGGTTGAGACCTGTCTAAGGGAGAGTAGATACCATCTTATTAAAAGGGTTGAGACCTGTCTGAGGGAGAGTAGAAAACATCTTATTAAAAGGGTTAGGGTTGAGACCTGTCTAAGGGAGAGTAGATACCATCTTATTAAAAGGATTGAGACCTGTCTAAGGGAGAGTAGATACCATCTTATTAAAAGGGTTGAGACCTGTCTGAGGGAGAGTAGATACCATCTTATTAAAAGGGTTGAGACCTGTCTAAGGGAGAGTAGATACCATCTTATTAAAAGGGTTGAGACCTGTCTGAGGGAGAGTAGATACCATCTTATTAAAAGGGCTGAGACCTGTCTGAGTGAGAGTAGATACCATCTTATTAAAAGGGTTGAGACCTGTCTGAGTGAGAGTAGAAAACATCTTATTAAAAGGGTTGAGACCTGTCTGAGTGAGAGTAGAAAACATCTTATTAAAAGGGTTGAGACCTGTCTAAGGGAGAGTAGATACCATCTTATTAAAAGGGTTGAGACCTGTCTAAGGGAGAGTAGATACCATCTTATTAAAAGGGTTGAGACCTGTCTGAGTGAGAGTAGATACCATCTTATTAAAAGGGTTAGGGTTGAGACCTGTCTAAGGGAGAGTAGATACCATCTTATTAAAAGGGTTGAGACCTGTCTGAGGGAGAGTAGATACCATCTTATTAAAAGGGTTGAGACCTGTCTAAGGGAGAGTAGATACCAACTTATTAAAAGGGTTGAGACCTGTCTAAGGGAGAGTAGATACCATCTTATTAAAAGGGTTAGGGTTGAGACCTGTCTAAGGGAGAGTAGATACCATCTTATTAAAAGGGTTAGGGTTGAGACCTGTCTAAGGGAGAGTAGATACCATCTTATTAAAAGGGTTGAGACCTGTCTAAGGGAGAGTAGATACCATCTTATTAAAAGGGTTGAGACCTGTCTAAGGGAGAGTAGATACCATCTTATTAAAAGGGTTGAGACCTGTCTAAGGGAGAGTAGATACCATCTTATTAAAAGGGTTAGGGTTGAGACCTGTCTAAGGGAGAGTAGATACCATCTTATTAAAAGGGCTGAGACCTGTCTGAGGGAGAGTAGATACCATCTTATTAAAAGGGTTGAGACCTGTCTGAGGGAGAGTAGATACCATCTTATTAAAAGTGTTGAGACCTGTCTGAGGGAGAGTAGATACCATCTTATTAAAAGGGTTGAGACCTGTCTGAGGGAGAGTAGATACCATCTTATGAAAAGGGTTAGGGTTGAGACCTGTCTGAGGGAGAGTAGATACCATCTTATTAAAAGGGTTAGGGTTGAGACCTGTCTGAGGGAGAGTAGATACCATCTTATTAAAAGGGTTGAGACCTGTCTAAGGGAGAGTAGATACCATTTTATTAAAAGGGTTGAGACCTGTCTGAGGGAGAGTAGATACCATCTTATTAAAAGGGTTAGGGCTGAGACCTGTCTAAGGGAGAGCAGATACCATCTTATTAAAAGGGTTGAGACCTGTCTAAGGGAGAGTAGATACCATCTTATTAAAAGGGTTGAGACCTGTCTAAGGGAGAGTAGATACCATCTCATTAAAAGGGTTGAGACCTGTCTGAGGGAGAGTAGATACCATCTTATTAAAAGGGTTGAGACCTGTCTGAGGGAGAGTAGATACCATCTTATTAAAAGGGTTGAGACCTGTCTGAGGGAGAGTAGATACCATCTTATTAAAAGGATTGAGACCTGTCTAAGGGAGAGCAGATACCATCTTATTAAAAGGGTTGAGACCTGTCTAAGGGAAAGCAGATACCATCTTATTAAAAGGGTTGAGACCTGTCTAAGGGAGAGTAGATACCATCTTATTAAAAGGGTTGAGACCTGTCTAAGGGAGAGTAGATACCATCTTATTAAAAGGGTTGAGACCTGTCTAAGGGAGAGTAGATGCCATCTTATTAAAAGGGTTAGGGTTGAGACCTGTCTAAGGGAGAGTAGATACCATCTAATTAAAAGGGTTGAGACCTGTCTAAGGGAGAGTAGATACCATCTTATTAAAAGGGTTGAGACCTGTCTAAGGGAGAGTAGATACTGTACCATCTAATTAAAAGGTATTGGTCTATTGTAGCAGTAGGGTAATCTGGGTCCCAGTCTGATTGTGCCATCATGCCACTCCTTGGCTAGCAGTAGAGCAGACTGAGTAAGTAGTCCATAGAAATCAAGTTATTACTGTCCTCTCTCTCTGTGGCCGCCTGTGATAGCTATGTTCTCCCCTTCCTAAAATCATTTCCCTTCAATTGGTTTCAATTGAAAATGTCGCCAGCTCTCCAAGTCTTTCAACCCCAGATGACTCAATAACAGCTTCCCTTTAGAGGGCCTACCAGTTCATTGAGGAGAGAAGTTTGAAAAGGATGTGCGTCATTCAGTCACTGGTTCTAGCCCAGAGACAGAGACAGACTGACTCAGACCAACTACTCTCTCTCTCTACCTCTTTCTCTGTTTCTCTCATTGTTTCTCTCTACCTCTTTCTCTGTTTCTCTCATTATTTCTCTCTCTACCTCTTTCCCTGTTTCTCTCTACCTCTCCCTGTTTCTCTCATTGTTTCTCTCTACCTCTTTCCCTGTTTCTCTCATTGTTTCTCTCTACCTCTTTCTTTCCCTGTTTCTCTCATTGTTTCTCTCTCTACCTCTTTCCCTGTTTCTCTCTACCTCTCCCTGTTTCTCTCATTGTTTATCTCTACCTCTTTCCCTGTTTCTCTCATTGTTTCTCTCTACCTCTTTCTCTCATTGTTTCTCTCTCTACCTCTTTCCCCGTTTCTCTCTACCTCTCCCTGTTTCTCTCATTGTTTCTCTCTACCTCTTTCCCTGTTTCTCTCATTGTTTCTCTCTCTACCTCTTTCCCTGTTTCTCTCTACCTCTCCCTGTTTCTCTCATTGTTTCTCTCTACCTCTTTCCCTGTTTCTCTCATTGTTTCTCTCTCTACCTCTTTCCCTGTTTCTCTCTACCTCTCCCTGTTTCTCTCATTGTTTCTCTCTACCTCTTTCCCTGTTTCTCTCATTGTTTCTCTCTACCTCTTTCCCCATTTCTCTCATTGTTTCTCTCTACCTCTTTCCCTGTTTCTCTCATTGTTTCTCTCTACCTCTTTCCCTGTTTCTCTCATTGTTTCTCTCTACCTCTTTCCCCATTTCTCTCATTGTTTCTCTCTACCTCTTTCCCTGTTTCTCTCATTGTTTCTCTCTACCTCTTTCCCTGTTTCTCTCATTGTTTCTCTCTACCTCTTTCCCTGTTTCTCTCATTGTTTCTCTCTCTACCTCTTTCCCTGTTTCTCTCTACCTCTCCCTGTTTCTCTCATTGTTTCTCTCTACCTCTTTCCCTGTTTCTCTCATTGTTTCTCTCTACCTCTTTCCCTGTTTCTCTCATTGTTTCTCTCTCTACCTCTTTCTTTCTCTGATTCTCTCATTGTTTCTCTCTCTACCTCTTTCTTTCTCTGATTCTCTCATTGTTTCTCTCTCTACCTCTTTCTTTCTCCGATTCTCTCATTGTTTCTCTCTCTACCTCTCCTCTGTTTCTCTCATTGTTTCTCTCTCTACCTCTCATTCTCTGTTTCTCTCATTGTTTCTCTCTCTACCTCTCATTCTCTGTTTCTCTCATTGTTTCTCTCTCTACCGCTTTCTTTCTCTGTTTCTCTCATTGTTTCTCTCTCTACATCTCATTCTCTGTTTCTCTCATTGTTTCTCTCTCTCTCCCCCCCTCTCTCCATTTGACACAGCTCTCTTTCTGCATCATCATGATAATCCACTGCCCCTTCTGCACTTTTGTTACCCACAGGGTTCAAGACACTCACAAATACTCTCTCTCTCTCTCTCTTTTCCCTTTCTCTATGTCTATCTGTCTCTCTCTCTCTCTCTCTTGTCGTTCTATCTATCTCTCTCGTCGTTCTATCTATCTGTCTCTCTCTCTCTCTCGTCGTTCTATCTATCTGTCTCTCTCTCTCTCTCGTCGTTCTATCTGTCTCTCTCTCTCTCTCGTCGTTCTATCTGTCTCTCTCTCTCTCTCGTCGTTCTTATCTGTCTCTCTCTCTCTCTTGTCGTTCTATCTGTCTCTCTCTTGTCGTTCTATCTGTCTCTCTCTCTCTCTCGTCGTTCTATCTGTCTCTCTCTCTCTCATGTCGTTCTATCTGTCTCTCTCTCTCTTGTCGTTCTGTCTCTCTCTCTCTCTTGTCGTTCTATCTGTCTCTCTTTCTCTCTTGTCGTTCTATCTGTCTCTCTCTCTCTCTTGTCGTTCTATCTGTCTCTCTCTCGTCGTTCTATCTGTCTCTCTCTCTCTCGTCGTTCTATCTGTCTCTCTCTCTCTCGTCGTTCTATCTGTCTCTCTCTCTCTCGTCGTTCTATCTGTCTCTCTCTCTCTTGTCGTTCTATCTGTCTCTCTGTATTTTTGAGACACACTCAAAAGAGCAGCACCTGTGTCTAAAAGCTTGTTCCCAGCTCCAGAATAAATCAGGCCTCTTGTGTAACAGGAGCCCATCCCCTTATTAGAAAGTTTCTTCAAGTGCAGTCGCAAAAACCGTCAAACGCTATGATGAAACTGGCTCTCATGAGGACCGCCACAGAAAAGGAAGACCCAGAGTTACTTCTGCTGCAGAGGATAAGTTCATTAGAGTTACCAGCCTCAGGAATTGAAGCCCAAATAAATGCTTCACAGAGTTCAAGTAAGAAACACATCTCAACATCAACTGTTCAGAGGAAACTGCGTGAATCAGGACTTCATGGTTGAATTGCTGCAAAGAAACCACTACTAAAGGACACCAATAAGAAGAAGAGACTTGCTTGGGCCAAGAAACATGAGCAATGGACATTAGACCAGCGGAAATCTGACATTTGGTCTGATGAGTCCAAATGTTAGATTTTTAGTTCCAACCACCGTGTCTTTGTGAGACGCAGAGTAGGTGAATGGATGATCTCCACATGTGTGGTTCTCACCGTGAAGCATGGAGGAGGAGGTGTGATGGTGTGGGGGTGCTTTACTGCTGACACTGTCTGTGATTGAATGATAATTAAAGGCACACTGCCGTGATACACCATCTCATCTGGTTTTCACTTAGTGGGACTATCATTTGTTTTTACAACAGGACAATGACCCAAAACACACCTCCAGGCTGTGTAAGGGCTATTTGACAAAGGAGAGTGATGAAGTGCTACATCAGATGACCTGGCCTCCACAATCACCTGACTTTAACCCAATTGAGATGGTTTGGGATGAGTTGGACCGCAAAGGAAGGAAAAGCAGCCAACAAGTGCTCAGCATATGTGGGAACCCCTTCAAGACTGTTGGAAAAGCATTCCAGGTGAAGCTGGTTGAGAGAATGCCAAGAGTGTGCAAAGCTGTCATCAAAGCAAAGGGTGGCTACTTTGAAGAAATCTAAAATACCTTTTTGGTTATTACATGATTCCATATGTGTTATTTCATAGTTTTGATGTCTTCACCATTATTATACAATGTAGAAAATAATTAAAATAAAGAAAAACCCTTAAATGAGTAGGTGTGTCCAAACTTTTGACTGGTACTGTACATATATATACAGTTGAAGTCAGAAGTTTACATACACCTTAGCCAAATACATTTTAGCTCAGTTTTTCACAATTCACAATGTAGTCCTGGTAAAAATGCCCTGTCTCAGGTCAGTTAGGATCACCACTTAATTTTAAGAATGTGAAATGTCAGAATAATAGTAGAGAGAATTATTTATTTCAGCTTTTATTTCTTTCATCACATTCCCAGTGGGTCAGAAGTTTACATACACTCAATTAGTATTTGGTAGCATTGCCTTTAAATTGTTTAAAACTTGGGTCAAACGTTTCGAGTAGCCTTCCACAAGCTTCCCACAATAAGTTGGGTGAATTTTGTGTTACTGAGTCAGGTTTGTAGGCCTCCTTGCTCACACAAGCTTTTTCAGTTCTGCCCACAAATGTTCTATATGATTGAGGTCAGGGCTTTGTGATGGCCACTCCAAAACCTTGACTTTGTTGCCCATAAGCCATTTTGCAACAACTTTGGAAGTATGCTTGGGGTCATTGTCCAGTTGGAAGACCCTTTAGCGATCAAGCTTTAACTTCCTGACTGGTGTCTTGAGATGTTGCTTCAATACATCCACATAATTTCCCTACCTCATGAAGCCATCTATTTTGTGAAGTGCACCAGTCCCTCCTGCAGCAAAGCACCCCCACAACATGATGCTGCCACCCTTGTGCTTCACAGTTGGGATGGTATTCTTCAGCTTGCAAGCCTCCACCTTTTTTCTCAAAAAATATTATAACATTATGGCCAAACAGATCTATTTTTGTTTCATCAGACCAGAGGACATTTCTCCAAAAAGTACGATCTTTGTCCCCATGTGCAGTTGCAAACTGTAGTCTTGCTTTTTTATGGTGGTTTTGGAGCAGTGGCTTCTTCCTTGCTGAGCGGTCTTTCAGGTTATGTCAATATAGGACTCGTTTTACTGTGGACATAGATACTTTTGTACCTGTTTCCTCCAGCATCTTCACAAGGTCCTTTGCTGTTGTTCTGGGATTGATTTGCACTTTTCGCACCAAAGTACGTTCATCTCTAGGAGACAGAATGCGTCTCCTTCCTGAGCGGTATGACAGCTGCCTGGTCCCATGGTGTTTATACTTGCGTACTATTGTTTGTACAGATGAACGTGGTTCATT
>NW_027040375.1:129258-139258 GCF_034236695.1 Oncorhynchus nerka
GCTAGTAACCGAAAGGTTGTAGGTTTGAATCCCCGAGCCGACAAGGTGAAGACCTGTCGCTGTGCCCTTGAGCAAGGCACTTAAACAAAATTGCTCCAAGTGTACTGGACAATGAGCCATGGCTGTGATCCCCCTCTCAGCGGGTGTCTCCGAGGGAGTTGTGATATGAGCCACGGCTGTGATCCCACTCTCAGCGGGTGTCTCCGAGGGAGTTGTGATATGCAAGAAAACACTTTTCCATTACACACTTGTGAAAGTGACAGGACAAATATAAACACCCCCAAAATTATTATTATTAGAGACGCAAGAATTGAGGGTTTATTTTGATTCCCACATGTTTATTGAGGAGTTAAAAATAGTCTCCCTGAAGAAGCTCATTACTACTTTATCACTCTGACATTCCAACACAACTTCAGCTGCACGGAGGTGATGGAAAGTTCCAGTTCACCAACCACACATACACCTTTAAACACATCTCTCCTCACAGTTCACCAACCACACATGCACCTTTAAACACATCTCCTCACAGTTCACCAACCACACATACACCTTTAAACACATCTCTCCTCACAGTTCACCAACCACACATACACCTTTAAACACATCTCTCCTCACAGTTCACCAACCACACATACACATCTCTCCTCACAGTTCACCAACCACACATACACATCTCTCCTCACAGTTCACCAACCACACATACACATCTCTCCTCACAGTTCACCAACCACACATACACCTTTAAACACATCTCTCCTCACAGTTCACCAACCACACATACACCTTTAAACACATCTCTCCTCACAGTTCACCAACCACACATACACCTTTAAACACATCTCCTCACAGTTCACCAACCACACATACACATCTCCTCACAGTTCACCAACCACACATACACATCTCCTCACAGTTCACCAACCACATGGAGTTAAGTCCCTGAAACTTAATGAGCTCTCTGGCTAGTATTGTACCTCAACACACCTCAACGTCATTTGAACCCACGGACACATGACAACCCCATGTAATTACATTGCAGTCAACTCCAGGGAAGTGCACTTTGGATAAGTGCGAACTCTGTTCAAATGCGCTACACATAATTGACTGAATAGAATTATACAGCACTTCAGCAGCACAGTTGACACACACTATCTACTTCTCTCTCTCTCACACACACACACACACACACACACACACACACCTTCAAATGATAGTTCAACCACGCACCTGAAAAAACATCTAGTCTAACCAATTCAACGGAGAGCGTCCTCGCAATCCTTTGCCTATCCGTTCCTGTCCCGTGATGAGCATCAGAGAGGTTATCCTCCCTGTCAACTGGAAGGTCATAACATGGAGGGGTCAACTCCGGTAGGTCCCGAGGAGCCCACCACCCATGACAAGTGGCCCCAGCCGTTATCTGCTGTGGCCCGTTTGTTCCCCTCTGTGGTTGAGCGTGGGCGGGGCAGTAATGGCAGTAGGGCAACATCCCAAATGGCACCCTATTCCCTAAATAGTGCACTACTTTTGACCAGGGCTGATAGGGCTCTGGTTAAAAGTAGTGCACGAAATAGGGAGGGATTATATCCGCCCTCGTACAAAGCGGATAACAAGGTGACTGGGGCTGAGCCGACCCGGTAAACCAATCCAGCAGCACATGGAGCTCGGAGAACTTGTAATATTATTTATAGCCGGGTAGTCTCTACATTACTACCACAGCTAGCTAGACAAGATACTTGGGGCAGACGACAAGTCGCAGTGGCAGAAAGAAAAGCTCCACTAAATGATAACACCAGGTGTAAAAGCCTCAGTGACTTGTGGGCAACATATTGGCTTCTCCTTGAAATTCATTGGTAAATTATTATTTGATGATGGAAACAAATGACAACAGCTTTGGCATGGAATGAATAGCCCAAATAGGCCATGAAAACATATTATAGGGAATGTTAAACGGGACCTCTCTCTTTTCCTTCTCTTCACCGTTTATCATTCTATCCAATTAGGCTACTGGAGATTTATTTTACAAGGCTGCTGCTCGTTGTCATGCACTAAAAAGGCAATAGAAAAATCATTTGCGTGCTGAGCGCGACACAGTGTGCACACTAAACGACACAGCACAGCTGGGACTCTGCTGCGTAATCCACCACAAATCTGTGTTACAATTACTGTCAGTCCGGCCGTGGGCACCGACCGACGGGGGGAACTTTGTTTACTGCCCCTGTGTTGGCATTGGCCCAGTACCAAAGGTGCCACAGCCGACCAAGGTAAAATTAGTTTTATACTGGATATTTGGTGGATATTCGGATTTCTCTCCTCAATAGTTATTTACCCAAGCAGGCCATGACTATGAAAAATGATATATTCTGAATCAGGGGTGGATGGAGAACAATCCAAACGTTTTTGAAGATGTTTTTTATTTTACAGCAAACAAATATGTGGATTGTTCTTCGTCCATCCCTGATTCAGAATATATAATGTTCATAGACATGCGTCATGCATCATTGAAGGCTTGGTTCAATAGCTATTGAGTAGAGAGAACCGAATATCCACCCAATATCCAATATAAAACTAATTTGAACTCGGTCCACAACCGGACTGGCTGCCGCGGAGGGAGCCCTGGAGCCAACCCCGGCGCGGGCCTCGGGCGCGTCTCTCCGCTATCTGATAAACGCGCTGCCTGATCTTTCTGGCTGTCACCCTGCACTAGTATATTATCTGGACACGTTATTTTCTCATCTGCGACTATATTTATAGGGGAGCTGATTAGTCAAACGCCATAACTAGAGCACCTTGCTCCTTTCTGAACATTTTGGACTATCCGCTCGGCTATGCGTCGCAGTTTAGCAGGCTTGTGAAGGTATCGCCCGTTGCTAAGGCTGCTCACGAGTTGTCTCCCCGCTCTCTAGATCCGTAAAGACTAATCACAGACATGTCAAGTGGACTTGACCGTTATTTAACGTTGAGAGACTTATCATAACGCACCACCACAGCCGCAAAGTAAGACACTTCAAATGAATAACAACGCGTTATTCCTTATGATATCCGCTTATATTGGGATACATTTGCCTGAGCTCCTTTAAATCTTACCTGAAATTGTTCCATGCTAACCAAATTCCGTTCAGTTAATCAACATCAGACGCAGGATATCCAAAGCTTGCTCTGTTCCCGTTCATCTCTCATTCCCGGGCCGTTGTGATGTTTCTATAAAGCCGTTGTATTAGCAGACTCTTGTCCAGGTTACAGCGGCTCACACTGAGGCAGCGCGATGCCAAATATCTCGTCTTCCCAGGAGCACGAGCATAACCTACTCCCGCCGAATCCGCGTGGCTCTGTCTGGTGAGCGCGCGGCGCCGGTAGAGGACCTCTCTCCAGTGTGACAGCTGACAGAATCGCTTATTCTCTCTCCTCATGGGCATTCCCCGCACTATCAGACACGTCTGCCTTTATCCGTTCTCCAAATGATAGACATTGCAGGGCATTTAAAACCTGAGATATGGTGAAACCATATTAATATATTATTTTGAGAGTGCAGGTGTAATGTCACATATCAGATATCTGTGTGTGTGTGTGTGCGTGCGTGCGTGCGTGTGTGTGTGTGTGTGTGTGTGTGTGCGTGTGTGTGTGCGTGTTCAAGAATTATATTAAATTCCTTTGCTGAAGTGACTATAAGTGAAAAGAACCAAACCCTTGTTATCCACAGGACAGGTGTAGGTGTGTAAAATCCCTATGTTTTCATTGGCTGCTCCATGACCAGACAGGCCATCTATCCTGTTACTATTGGCTGATCTTAAACTGAGAAGCCATATGTGTGTTTATTTACTGCCACTAATCCAGAACTGTCTGACGTAACATCACCAAACTATCTCCTATCCTATTGGTTAAACCATGCCCAGAACTCTGTAATCTGGGTTTCCATTGGCTGATGGCCGGTATAAAGGCCGCCTCCTGTGTGTTTCTTGACGTGGGCGGCAAACAGGGTGATAGTGCGAGCAGCTGGCAGAAATCAGACCAATATGATGGCTCATTTGGCTTGTGTGTGTGTGTGTGTGTGTGTGTGTGTGTGTGTGTGTGTGTGTGTGACATTTGGCTGTGGGTTCTGCCAACATGAAGGGACACATTTACTCAATAAACGGTAAGGAGGACACATTATCTAAACACAGGGATGCATTGATAGGGCAATATGCGTGCACACACACACACACACACACACACACACACACACACACACACACACACACACACACACACACACACACACACACACACACACACACACACACACACACACACAGGGAGTGGAACATCACCCCCCACCACAGATAATAACCACATGGTCAGGGATCTCCATGTCCAGTGGCTGTATCCAACTCCACAGCAGGACGACTGAAAGCATCCCTTGAATGGGTTCAGTGGAGTACACACTCATCCCTGGCCAACCAGCGTTGACAGAACATACAGCCCACCCACCACATGTCCCCCAGTCCCCATACACCAGAGACCACACTGCTGGAGGACTGGACAGGCCCTGGAGGACTGGAGTTGCCCACCCCTGGTTTAATGTGTCCTATGTTCTGAACAATAACATGGAATAAGATATGACTTTAAGAGAACAATGTTGACTGAGAACAATGATCCCACAGCAAGAGAACAATAACATGGAATAAGACCCACTATGGGACTTTAAGAGAACAATAACATGGAATAAGGGGGACTTTAAGAGAACAATAACATGGAATAAGACCCACTATGGGACTTTAAGAGAACAATAACATGGAATAAGACCCACTGACTTTAAGAGAACAATAACATGGAATAAGACCCACTGTGGGACTTTAAGAGAACAATAACATGGAATAAGACCCACTATGGGACTTTAAGAGAACAATAACATGGAATAAGACCCACTGGGACTTTAAGAGAACAATAACATGGAATAAGACCCACTGGGACTTTAAGAGAACAATAACATGGAATAAGACCCACTACTTTAAGAGAACAATGGGACTTTAAGAGAACAATAACATGGAATAAGACCCACTATGGGACTTTAAGAGAACAATAACATGGAATAAGACCCACTATGGGACTTTAAGAGAACAATAACATGGAATTTAAGACCCACTGGAATAAGGGACTTTAAGAGAACAATAACATGGAATAAGACCCACTGTGGGACTTTAAGAGAACAATAACATGGAATAAGACCCACTATGAGACTTTAAGAGAACAATAACATGGAATAAGACCCACTATGGGACTTTAAGAGAACAATAACATGGAAACATTCTTAGATGATTGGGCCCCGTACAGAAACAACTCCTAACACATACACCCTAGACAGTTCACCATTTTCCCACTTTTGTATATTTGAAAGGAGTTCATGTAATGAATTCAATCTACAGGAAGTCTCTACTAGGCTAGGGGATAAGGGAACTGCCTGGAGTTTTCGGTCAACAAGATCTCATTGTTTCCCGTCAAAATTCAACGTATTATGGATAAACGTCTGTTTTCACGCATTAATTCCATGTGGTTACAGGGTTGAAACAGAAACAACTCAGAGGGTTAAGTTTAGGTATTCATCGTGAGTGGTTAAGTTTAGGTATTCATTGTGAGTGGTTAAGTTTAGGTATTCATTGTGAGTGGTTAAGTTTAGGTATTCATTGTGAGTGGTTAAGTTTAGGTATTCATTGTGAGTGGTTAAGTTTAGGTATTCATTGTGAGTGGTTACGTTTAGGTATTCATTGTGAGTGGTTAAGATGGCTCAGTGGTCTAATGAGGGAGTTCTCTGGCTCTGAGCATCACGAGTTCGCTCCCAGTGCTGGGCGATCGTTTGACATTTCTTTTGGGGTTGAGCACAGAGGAAGGCATATATTGACGTTCTTAGGACCTTTTCAAACGTCTGAAACCGCCGTCTATTGCTAGTGATCAGTTTGTTGCTGTAGGTGCCCTTACTCTGCCCTGAAATAAGCATTGTGGAGAAGCCTTTAAGGTTGACTAGATGTGATATACAGCATCTCCACTTGGATGATGACAAAGCTTCTGTTCTCTGGTCATTAAAATAATACCATCATTTATTACATTTCTCCATATTCTCTTAATTAAAATTCATTTATCACAGTGTGAGAATTCAGAACGGAGCCATTAAAGAGACTGCTCTCTTGGCCATATCTATCAGAGGGTGTGTGTGTGTGTGTATGTGTGTGTGTGTGTGTGTGTGTGCTTGTGTGCAGTGATAAATCATATTTAACAATCTACATTTGCTAAACCTGACCATCTGACTCCATTTAATATTATAGTAAAACCAGGTGCAATCAAGAATTCTGAGTTTGGCAGGACTAAGGGAATAGTCATGAGAAGTGAATGTATTATTTAAAAGTGTTGCAAAATGAATAAAATAACATACAAGGCATAAAGCTGAAGTTACAAGTCAACACTGACATTAACAAAGCATCTCCAATCAAGACCTATAGATCCTCAGGTCACCTTCTAAGACAAAGCATGAACTACTCAGACCAACTCAGGCCATGGGCTTTGCTAGCTCACAAGAGAAGCATTTCATACAACCTTATTCCATGGACAGCGTACAGGAGTAGAGGCAGAACAACGACATTTCATACAACCTTATTCCATGGACAGCGTACAGGAGTAGAGGCAGAACAACGACATTTCATACAACCTTATTCCATGGACAGTGTACAGGAGTAGAGGCAGAACAACGACATTTCATTCCATTTAGAACAGTTGAAGGTGTGACTCTTTCAAACGAAAACCAACCACCATTGACCTGTCAAACGATACCAAGTTACAGTAACCTGATCGCCCAGGCCTGACCTCCACAGGATGTCACAGCATCTAAAGGCTGGTGTGGGGGGTGACACCAGCACAGATAAGGCACAATTCCTAAAGACTATAAAAACCCTTTGCATAGAGTCATGTAGAGTTCCCCCTGTACATATCCAAGTTACCATAGAGATCATGTAGAGTTCACCCTGTACAGATACAAGTTACCATAGAGATCATGTAGAGTTCACCCTGTCCAGATACAAGTTACCATAGAGATCAAACATCCAGATACAAGTTACCACAGAGATCATTCATCAATATACAAGGAACCACAGAGATCATTCATCAATATACAAGTAACCACAGAGATCATTCATCAATATACAAGTAACCACATAGATCATTCATCCAGATACAGAGTGACAGAGAGGAGAGAGAGAGGAGAAAGAAAAGAGACAGGGAGGAGACAGAGAGGAGACAGAGAGACAGAGAGGAGACAGAGAGGAGACAGAGAGGAGACAGAGAGGAGACAGAGAGGAGGCAGAGAGGAGGCAGAGAGGAGACAGAGAGGAGGCAGAGAGGAGACAAAGAGGAGACAGAGGGGAGACAGATTGGAAACAGAGAGGAGACAGGGAGGAGACAGAGAGGAGACAGAGAGGAGAGAGAAGGAAGATATAGGGAGGAGACAGGGAGGAGACAGAGAGGAGAGAAAAGGAAGAGACATAGGGAGGAGACAGGGGAGGAGACAGGGATGAGACAGAGAGGAGACAGTGTGGAGAGAGTGGAGACAGAGAGGAGACAGAGAGGAGACAGAGAGGAGACAGAGAGGAGAGAGAAGGAAGATATAGGGAGGAGACAGAGAGGAGACAGGGATGAGACAGAGAGGAGAGAAAAGGAAGATATAGGGAGGAGACAGGGAGGAGACAGGGATGAGACAGAGAGGAGACAGAGAGGAGACAGAGATGAGACAGAGAGGAGAGAGAAGGAAGATATAGGGAGGAGACAGGGAGGAGACAGAGAGGAGACAGGGAGGAGACAGAGAGGAGACAGAGAGGAGAGAAAAGGAAGACATAGGGAGGAGACAGAGTGGAGACAGAAGGAAGATATAGGGAGCAGACAGAGTGGAGACAGAAGGAAGATATAGGGAGGAGACAGGGAGGAGACAGAGTGGAGACAGAAGGAAGATATAGGGAGGAGACAGGGAGGAGACAGAAGGGAGATATAGGGAGGAGACAGGGAGGAGACAGAGTGGAGACAGAAGGAAGATATAGGGAGGAGACAGGGAGGAGACAGAGTGGAGACAGAAGGAAGATATAGGGACAGAGGAGACAGGGAGGAGACAGAAGGGAGATATAGGGAGGGAGACAGGAGGAGACAGAGAGACAGAAGGAAGATATAGGAGAGACAGAAGACAGAAGATATATAGGGAGGAGACAGGAGACAGAGTGGAGACAGAAGGAGATATAGGGAGAGACAGAGAAGGAGACAGAAGACAGAAGGAAGATATAGGGAGGAGACAGGGAGGAGACAGAAGGAGATATAGGGAGGAGACAGGGAGGAGACAGGGGAGACAGAGAAGATATAGGGAGGAGACAGAGGAGACAGATATAGAGACAGAAGGAAGATATAGGAAGAGGGGAGGAGGATATAGGGAGAGGAGACAGGGAGGAGACAGAGTGGAGACAGAAGGAAGATATAGGGAGGAGACAGGGAGAGACAGACAGGGAGAAGACAGAGAGACAGGGGAGGAGACAGAAGGAAGTGGAGACAGAAGGAAGATATAGGGAGGAGACAGGGAGGAGACAGAGGGAGACAGAAGGAAGATATAGGGAGGAGACAGGGATGAGACAGAGTGGAGACAGAAGGAAGATATAGGGAGGAGACCAGGGAGGAGACAGAGTGGAGACAGGGAAGGGAGAGACAGGGAGGAGACAGAGGGAGACAGAAGGAAGATATAGGGAGGAGACAGGAGACAGAGAGACAGGGAGATATAGGGAGAGACAGGGAGGAGACAGAGTGGAGACAGAAGGAAGATAGACAGGGAGGAGACAGAGGAGACAGAAGGAAGATATAGGAGACAGGGAGGAGACAGGGAGGAGACAGAGTGGAGACAGAAGGAAGATAGGGAGGAGACAGGGAGACAGAGAGACAGGGAGATATAGGGAGAGACAGAGGAGACAGAGGGAGACAGAAGGAAGATATAGGGAGGAGACAGGGAGGAGACAGAAGGAAGATATAGAGAGAGACAGAACAGAAGGAAGATAGACAGAGTAGGGGAGATATAGAGACAGAGAGGAGACAGAAGGGAGACAGAAGATATAGGGAGGAGACAGAGAGGAGAGACAGAGAGGAGACAGGGAGACAGAGACAGAGTGGAGACAGAAGGAAGATATAGGGAGGAGACAGAGAGGAGACAGAGAGGAGACAGAAGGAAGATATAGGGAGGAGACAGAGAGGAGAGACAGAAGGAAGATATAGGGAGGAGACAGGGAGGAGACAGAGTGGAGACAGAAGGAAGATATAGGGAGGAGACCGGGAGGAGAGACAGAGAGGAGACAGAGTGGAGACAGGGAGGAGACAGAGAGGAGACAGAGAGGAGACAGAGAGGAGGAGACAGAGAGGAGACAGAGAGGAGACAGAGTGGAGACAGGGAGGAGACAGAGGAGACAGAGACAGAGTGGAGACAGGGAGGAGACAGAGTGGAGACAGGGAGGAGACAGAGAGGAGACAGAGAGGAGACAGAGACAGAAGGAAGATATAGGGAGGAGACAGAGAGGAGGCAGAGTGGAGACAGAGAGGAGACAGAGTGGAGACAGGGAGGAGACAGAGTGGAGACAGAGAGGAGACAGAAGGAAGATATAGGGAGGAGACCGGGAGGACATAGTTTGGGGCCAAGCCTACATGTTCCACAGGGATGCCGACCCATGTTGACTCCAATGCTTCCCACAGTTGTGCCAAGTTGTCAGGATGTCCTTTGGGTGGTGGACCATTATTGATGCACATGGGAAACTGTTGAGTGTGAAAACCCAGCAGCGTTACAGTTCCTGACACAAACTGATGAACCTGGCACGTACTACCATACCCATTCAAAGGCACCTAAATCTTTTGTCTTGCCCGTTCACCCTCTGAATGGCACACAAACACAATCCATGTCTCAATTATCTCAAGGCTTATAAATCCTTGTTTAACCAGTATCCTCCACTTCATCTACACGGATTGA
>NW_027040375.1:144258-149258 GCF_034236695.1 Oncorhynchus nerka
GCCAGACAGACAGACAGTTATGGGGCCAGATAAACAGTTATGGGGCCAGATAAACAGTTATGGGGCCAGACAGACAGACAGTTATGGGGCCAGATAAACAGTTATGGGGCCAGACAGACAGACAGTTATGGGGCCAGACAGACAGACAGACAGTTATGGGCCAGATATACAGTTAATGGGCCAGACAGACAGTTATGGGGCCAGACAGACAGTTATGGGGCCAGACAAACAGTTATGGGGCCAGATAAACAGTTATGGGGCCAGACAGACAGACAGTTATGGGGCCAGACAGACAGACAATTATGGGGCCAGACAGACAGACAGTTATGGGGCCAGATAAACAGTTATGGGGCCAGACAGATAAACAGTTATGGGGCCAGACAGACAGACAGTTATGGGGCCAGACAGACAGACAGACAGTTATGGGCCAGATATACAGTTAATGGGCCAGACAGACGGTTATGGGGCCAGACAGACAGTTATGGGGCCAGACAAACAGTTATGGGGCCAGATAAACAGTTATGGGGCCAGACAGACAGACAGTTATGGGGCCAGACAGACAGACAATTATGGGGCCAGACAGACAGACAGTTATGGGGCCAGATAAACAGTTATGGGGCCAGACAGACAGACAGTTATGGGGCCAGACAGATAGACAGTTATGGGCCAGATATACAGTTAATGGGCCAGACAGACAGTTATGGGGCCAGACAGACATATATGGGGCCAGACAGACAGTTATGGGGCCAGATATACAGTTATGGGGCCAGACAGACAGACAGTTATAGGGCCAGATAGACAGACAGTTAAGGGGCCAGTCAGATAGACAGTTAAGGGGCCAGACAGACAGACAGTTATGGGGTCAGAGTGATAGACAGTTATGGATCAAGACAAACAGACAGACAGTTATGAGGTCAGACAGACAGACAGACAGTTATGGTTCAGAGAGGCAGACAGACAATTATGGGGACAGACAGACAGACAGTTATGGGGCCAGAGCGACATACAGACAGTTCAGGGGCCAGACAGACAGACAGACAGACAGACAGACAGTTAAAGGGCCAGACAGACAGTTATGGGGCCAGAGTGATAGACACTTATGGGCCCAGACAGACAGACAGTTATGGGGCCAGAGAGCCAAACAGTTATGGGGCCAGACATACAGACAGTTATGGGGCCAGAGAGCCAGACAGTTATGGGGCCAGACAGACAGACAGACAGACAGACAGACAGTTATGGGGACAGACAGATAATTATGGGACAAACTGACAGACAGTTATGGGGCCAGAGAGACAGACTGACAGTTATGAGGCCAGATAGAGAGACAGTTATGGGCCTGTAAAGACAGACTGACAGTTACAGGGCCAGACAGACATTCAGACCGTTATGGGGACAGACAGACAGACAGACAGACAGACAGACAGACAGACAGACAGACAGACAGACAGACAGACAGACAGACAGACAGACAGACAGTTATGGGGCGAGACAGACAGACAGTCTTGGGCCAGACAGACATTCAGACAATTATGGGTCCAGAGAGCCAGACTCGGTCGGTTGTGAGACAGACTGGAGTTGAGCCAGGGTCTGTAGTGACGCCTCTAGCACTGAGATGCAGTGCCTTAGACTGCTGCGCCACTCGGGAGCCCCATGAGGCTAGACAGAGAGACAGTTATGGGGCCAGACAGACAGACAGACAGACAGACAGACAGACAGTTACAGGGCCAGACAGACAGACAGACAGACAGACAGACAGACAGACAGACAGACAGACAGACAGACAGACAGACAGACAGACAGACAGACAGACAGTTATGGGGCGAGACAGACAGACAGTTTTGGGCCAGACAGACATTCAGACAATTATGGGGCCAGAGAGCCAGACTCGGTCGGTTGTGATACAGACTGGAGTTGAGCCAGGGTCTGTAGTGACGCCTCTAGCACTGAGATGCAGTGCCTTAGACTGCTGCGCCACTCGGGAGCCCCATGAGGCTAGACAGAGAGACAGTTATGGGGCCAGACAGACAGACAGACAGACAGACAGACAGACAGACAGACAGACAGACAGACAGTTACAGGGCCAGACAGACAGACAGCCAAACAGACAGTCAGTTCACCACTAAAGGAAGCCTCAGTAGTAACAGGAGGTTAACAACAACACATTGAAGAGGAGGGGTGGAGAAGAGGAGGGGTAGAGAGAAGAGGAGGGGTAGAGAGAAGAGGAGGGGTAGAGAAGAGGAAGGGTAGAGAGAAGAGGAGGGGTGGAGAAAAGGAGGGGTAGAGAAGAGGAGGGGTAGAGAGAAGTGGAGGGGTAGAGAAAAGGAGGGGTAGAGAAGAGGAGGGGTGGAGAAGAGGAGGGGTAGAGAGAAGAGGAGGGGTAGAGAGAAGAGGAGGGGTGGAGAAAAGGAGGGGTAGAGAAGAGGAGGGGTAGAGAGAAGAGGAGGGGTGGAGAGAAGAGGAGGGGTGGAGCAAAGGAGGGGTAGAGAAGAGGAGGGGTAGAGAGAAGAGGAGGGGTAGAGAAGAGGATAGGTAGAGAGAAGAGGAGGGGTGGAGAAGAGGAGGGGTAGAGAAGAGGAGGGGTAGAGAGAAGAGGGGGGTAGAGAGAAGAGGGAGGGGTAGAGAAGAGGAGGGGTAGAGAGAAGAGGAGGGGTAGAGAGAGAAGAGGAGGGGTAGAGAGAAGAGGAGGGGTAGAGAAGAGGAGGGGAGAAGAGAAGAGGAGGGGTAGAGAAGAGGAGGGGTAGAGAAGAGGAGGGGTAGAGAAAGAGGAGGGTAGAGAAGAGGAGGGTAGAGAGAGAGAGGGGTAGAGAGAAGAGGAGGGGTAGAGAAGAGGAGGGTAGAGAAGAGGAGGGGTAGAGAGAGAGGAGGGGTAGAGAGAAGAGGAGGGGTAGAGAAGAGGAGGGGTAGAGAGAGAGGAGGGGTAGAGAAGAGGAGGGGTAGAGAAGAGGAGGGGTAGAGAAGAGGAGGGGTAGAGAAGAGGAGAGGAGAGGGGGTAGAGAGAAGAGGAGGGGTAGAGAAGAGGAGGGGTAGAGAGAGGAGGGAGGTAGAGAGAAGAGGAGGGGTAGAGAAGAGGAGGGGTAGAGAAGAGGAGGGGTAGAGAGAAGTGGAGGGGTAGAGAAGAGGAGGGGTAGAGAAGAGGAGGGGGAGGGGTAGAGAAGAGGAGGGGTAGAGAAGAGGAGGGGTAGAGAAGAGGAGGGGTAGAGAGAAGAGGAGGGGTAGAGAGAAGAGGAGGGGTAGAGAAGAGGAGGGGTAGAGAAGAGGAGGAAGAGGGGTAGAGAGAAGAGGAGGGGTAGAGAGAAGAGGAGGGGAGAAGAGAGAGGGTAGAGAGAAGAGGGGTAGAGAGAGGGAGGGGTAGAGAAGAGGAGGGGGTAGAGAGAAGAGGAGGGGTAGAGAAGAGGAGGGGTAGAGAGAAGAGGAGGGGTAGAGAGAAGAGGAGGGGTAGAGAGAAGAGGAGGGGTAGAGAAGAGGAGGGGTAGAGAAGAGGAGGGGTAGAGAGAAGAGGAGGGGTAGAGAAGAGGAGGGGTAGAGAGAAGAGGAGGGGTAGAGAGAAGAGGAGGGGTAGAGAAGAGGAGGGGTAGAGAAGAGGATGGGTAGAGAAGAGGAGGGGTAGAGAAGAGGAGAGGTAGAGAAGAGGAGGGGTAGAGAGAAGAGGAGGGGTAGAGAGAAGAGGAGGGGGTAGAGAGAAGAGGAGGGGGTAGAGAAGAGGAGGGGTAGAGAAGAGGAGGGGTAGAGAAGAGGAGGGGTAGAGAGAAGAGGAGGGGTAGAGAAGAGAGGGGTAGAGAAGAGGAGGGGTAGAGAGAAGAGGAGGGGTAGAGAGAAGAGGAGAGGGGTAGAGAGAAGAGGAGGGGTAGAGAAGAGGAGGGGAGAGAGAAGAGGAGGGGTAGAGAAGAGGAGGGGTAGAGAGAAGAGGAGGGGTAGAGAGAAGAGGAGGGGTAGAGAGAAGAGGAGGGGTAGAGAAGAGGAGGGGTAGAGAAGAGGAGGGGTAGAGAGAAGAGGAGGGGTAGAGAAGAGGAGGGGTAGAGAGAAGAGGAGGGGTAGAGAAGAGGAGGGGTAGAGAAGAGGAGGGGTTAGAGAGAAGAGGAGGGGTAGAGAGAAGAGGAGGGGTAGAGAAGAGGAGGGGTAGAGAAGAGGAGGGGTAGAGAGAAGAGGAGGGGTAGAGAAGAGGAGGGGTAGAGAAGAGGAGGGGTAGAGAAGGGGAGGGGTAGAGAAGAGGAGGGGTAGAGAGAAGAGGAGGGGTAGAGAAGAGGGGTAGAGAGAAGAGGAGAGAAGAGGAGGGGTAGAGAAGAGGAGGGGTAGAGAAGAGGAGGGGTAGAGAAGAGGAGGGGTAGAGAAGAGGAGGGGTAGAGAGAAGAGGAGGGGTAGAGAGAAGAGGAGGGGTAGAGAGAAGAGGAGGGGTAGAGAAGAGGAGGGGTAGAGAGAAGAGGAGGGGTAGAGAAGAGGAGGGGTAGAGAGAAGAGGAGGGGTAGAGAGAAGAGGAGGGGTAGAGAGAAGAGGAGGGGTAGAGAAGAGGAGGGGTAGAGAAGAGGAGGGGTAGAGAGAAGAGGAGGGGTAGAGAAGAGGAGGGGTAGAGAGAAGAGGAGGGGTAGAGAAGAGGAGGGGTAGAGAAGAGGAGGGTTAGAGAGAAGAGGAGGGGTAGAGAGAGAGGAGGGGTAGAGAAGAGGAGGGGTAGAGAAGAGGAGGGGTAGAGAGAAGAGGAGGGGTAGAGAAGAGGAGGAGGTAGAGAAGAGGAGGGGTAGAGAAGGAAATCACAGGAGGGGTAGAGAAGAGGAGGGGGTAGAGAGAAGAGGAGAGGGGTAGAGAAGAGGAGGGGCTAGAGAGAAGAGGAGGGGTAGAGAGAGAGGGGTATAAAAGAGGAGGGGTAGAGAAGAGGAGGGGTAGAGAGGGAGAGGAGGGGTAGAGAAGAGGAGGGGTAGAGAGAAGAGGAGGGGTAGAGAGAAGAGGAGGGGTAGAGAGGAGGGTCCTGTTATCAGTAGAGAGAAGAGGAGGGGTAGAGAAGAGGAGGG
>NW_027040375.1:159258-164258 GCF_034236695.1 Oncorhynchus nerka
GAGACTGATACAACCTCATTCTGTAGGATACAGGAGACTGATACAACCTCATTCTGTAGGATACAGGTGACTGATACAACCTCATTCTGTAGGATACAGGAGACTGATACAACCTCATTCTGTAGGATACAGGAGACTGATAGAAATTAAACACTGGAATGGTAGATCGGCAGAAGATGAATGTGCAGGTAGAGATACTGGGGTGCAAAGGAGCAAAATAAATGAATAAATACCAGTATGGGGATGAATGAGGTAGGTAGATAGATGGGCTGTTTACAGATAGTCTAAGTACAGGTGCAGTGATCTGTAAAATGCTCTGACTGTAGGATACAGGAGACTGATACAACCTCATTCTGTAGGATACAGGAGACTGATACAACCTCATTCTGTAGGATACAGGTGACTGATAAAACAAAACATTCCCAAACATTGTGTCACCAAGTCAACAACTTTGTCAGTTAAGAGCAATGTGAGGTGGGAGGGGGGCAACGATAGTGGTGGTAGCTTCCCATACTAGGATATGTGAAACCCCATACCGTGGAGGGCCGGCTCGGAGTTAGGCAACTGCTTCCAGCCTCTATTTCCATCCTGTGTAGCTGGTGACCCGTCCTAATTCAGCCGGTGGAGCGCAAATAGACTCGACCCCTGCTTTTAATGCAGAACATTAATTATTGACGGCGCCGGGCAGAGCCGGGCAGAGCCAGACAGAGCCAGACAGAGCCGGGCAGAGGGTGCTTACATTTTGGCCTATTTCACATATGTACCCGTGTGTGATAATACATATGTGTGAATTGTAAATGTGTTTTTTGCAGATCCCAACTTGGGACACCCTCAGAGAGTAGGGTCACAGCCAGGGTCTGCCATTATCAACAGTGACCCTGGATAAATCAGGGTGCCTTGCTCAAGGGCACATATTTTACACTTTGTCAGCTCGAGATTCGAGCTAGCAACCTTTTGGTTTGTAACCCAATGCACTAACCTCTAGGCTACCTGCCACCCATTCATACACTTTGATAAACTCACATATCTGTTAAACCAGTGGAGCACAAACAATATTGTAAATACCACCAATATATATCTGTTTATTTGGTGGTATTTACAATGTACACCGCTTCATCTTTTTGAGATAGAGAGAGGGCAGAGAGAGAGAGGGGAGAGGGGAGAGAGAGAGAGCAGAGAGAGAGAGGGGGGGGAGATGAGAGAGGGGGGAGAGATAGATGAGAGAGAGAGACATGAGAGGGGGGAGAGAGAGAGTGAGGGGAGAGAGAGAGAGAGAGAGAGAGAGAGAGAGAGAGAGCAAACTTGCCTTCTCTGGGGTGGAAAGCTGTCAAGTGACAACACCTACTGGGTGGACAGGGGGCTCATAGATCATCCTTTCAGACAGAGACATACCACTGGTACCTATGACTATCTGCATGACCTGACTAGCACGGCCAAACCTTAATAATATCTCTCACCAACTTAGTCCGTGACATATTGTTATGAGGATGAGAGGGAAAACTAGTTCAACGGGTGTTATCAGGCACTGACCATTTCTGATACGCAACCTCTGTTTACATATGGCTAATATCTAAACAAGTTCTCATAAACTCTTGGCCCATTGTGTAACAAAATCTTTTGGAACACTTGATGAGGTTGGTTCTATCACTCAGTGAGATGTTGGCATTGGCAACTCGCTTGGTGCTTATTGTAGACTAGGTATTGAAAGCCATTCCTACCTGATCGACATTTTATTATCTCCCCAAACTCATCCTCTACCGCCTCGTCACACTGGTCCTCAGGTCGCCCGGCCTCAGCCATACTTCCGTTTTCCTTCCAAAGTTCCACAGACAAATGCGTAAAATCCCACAGGAGAGCACAACAGAATCCAGACAGGTATAAAATAGAATAGGGACTGTTCTTTGACCGCTTTATAATAACGGACAGTGGGTTACCGAGCTCGGCTAAATTGCGTGAAGGAATGACACCCGAGGTTGACAGTCAGGGAGTGAGTGAGAGGACAGTCAGAGGACGGTGTCTGGCGGGGGAAACGGGCAGTCAGATCGGCCAGACAGAGAGGAACAGGTGGCGGGCCATTCTCGACTCAAAATAGGGTTCGGCATATCACTGCCTAGCTGCCCGAGCGGCGGACGCCTGCGTAAAACCCGACACCCTAACCAACACATCTATATCCATTTCCGCACTGCTCCTTCAACTTACAAATATGTCGCTCGGCCCCTGTTGCTATTATCCGTTGGTGCGCCGTGCGCGCGAGACCCAGTGGCAGTGATAAAGTAAAGCGCGCTCGGGATGACAGCGCCGTTGCAAGGTTTCTAATATTAGATGTGTGATGAACGCGCCTCCATGAGCCTCCTCTGGTAACGGTAAACTGTAACAGGTTTCAGTTTGACCGATTATCCCTGTCTCCAGCAGCCTATGGCTATGGCCCAAGGAGGTGTTCCAAAAACGGAAACAGCGGCACCTCTTCTCTCTGGCATTCCTTGTTGCCGCATCGACGGCTGCTTCTGTTATGCTCTGGCTCTAATATGGTTGTAGGTGGGAGATGAGACGGGGGCGCTCTGAGACGGAGAGGTCGGCCTTTTCCCTTCCACCGAAATTGAACTTCTTCCCATGGGTCTGCACGGGGAACCGGGGAGAAGAGAGAGCGCAGCTGCCTTAAGATGGTGCCACGCGCTGGCAGAGTGAACTGTCCAAACCACTCAAATCAGATTCATCATGGATGATCATACCAAGATGAATTTCCATATTTTGAAAAGAGGTTTTATGGCTACAGGTTATGTATACGTGGTGTTTGTGTGTATATGTCACAAGTTATAACCAGCCCTTTATACAGGTTCAGATCCCAGAGCACATCCTCAACATCCCACTAGGAGACAGGTGTAGGTGGTTCAGAGGAAGCCTGCTTGATGGATATATCTTCACAGATGTTGGTTCTACAACGCATTCATCACCTGTCTGTTTGTTTCTGTTTGGGGGAGAGTTGAAAGAAGGGCAGGTGCCGGAGGTCCCACCTCAACGGAAGTGGTCCACTTGTAGCCTCTAGGCCAAATGGTCAGACCAGCTGTGTTCCGGATTACAGCACAATAATAATTGGTGTGTGTGTTTACTGTATGTGTGGTTATATGTGGGCGGTCCAGGAGGATGTGAACAATTCCCAGAATGCAGATGAAGTGGCTGAGGGATCAAGTTCCAAGGAGGTGATGTGACCAGGCCTATATAAAGATGACAGAACAGGCTGACTGACTGACTGTCTATATAACTGACTGACTGACTGACTGACTGACTGTGTCTGTCTGTCTGTCTGTCTGTCTGTCTGTCTGTCTGTCTGTCTGTCTGTCTGTCTGTCTGTCTGTCTGTCTGTCTGTCTGTCTGTCTATATGTCTGACTCTCTTTCTGGCTGTCTTTCTGACTGTTTGTCTATCTGTCTGTCTGTCTGTCTGTCTGTCTAACTGACTGTCTGACTGTCTATATGTCTGACTCTCTTTCTGGCTGTCTTTCTGACTGTTTGTCTATCTGTCTGTCTGGGTGACTGTCTGACTGTCTGATTGTCTGACTGTTTTTCTGTCCCTCTGTCCGGCCATGCCTGCCTGTCTATCCATACATCTGTTTGTATGTCCCTCTTTCTGTCCCACAGAGGACTGGAGATGCTGCAGCAGTAGGGAGGGAGGGGGAGGGAGGGACATCAGCAGTAGGGAGGGAGGGAGGGAGGGAGGGAGCGAGGGAGGGAGGGAGGGACATCAGCAGTAGGGAGGGAGGGAGGGAGGGAGGGACATCAGCAGTAGGGAGGGAGGGAGGGACATCAGCAGTAGGGAGGGAGGGAGGGAGGGAGGGAGGGACATCAGGTAGGGAGGGAGGGAGGGAGCGAGGGACATCAGCAGTAGGGAGGGAGGGAGGGAGGGAGGGAGCTAGGGACATCAGCAGTAGGGAGGGAGGGAGGGAGGGAGGGAGGGAGGGAGGGACATCAGCAGTAGGGAGGGAGGGAGGGAGGGAGGGAGGGAGGGAGGGAGGGAGGGAGGGAGGGAGCGAGCGAGGGACATCAGCAGTAGGGAGGGGGAGGGAGGGAGGGAGGGAGGGACATCAGCAGTAGGGAGGGAGGAAGGGAGGGAGGGAGGGAGGGAGGGACATCAGCAGTAGGGAGGGAGGGAGGGAGGGAGGGAGGGAGGGGGAGGGAGGGACATCAGCAGTAGGGAGGGAGGGAGGGAGGGAGGGAGGGAGGGAGGGAGGGAGGGACATCAGCAGTAGGGAGGGAGGGAGGGAGGGAGGGAGCGAGGGACATCAGCAGTAGGGAGGGAGGGAGGGAGGGAGCGAGGGAGGGGAGGGAGGGAGGACATCAGCAGTAGGGAGGGAGGGAGGGAGGGAGGGACATCAGCAGTAGGGAGGGAGGGAGGGAGGGAGGAGGGAGGGAGGGAGGGAGGGAGGGAGGGAGGGAGGGAGGGACATCAGCAGTAGGGAGGGAGGGAGGGAGGGAGGGACATCAGCAGTAGGGAGGAGGGAGGGAGGGAGGGAGGGAGGGAGGGAGGGAGGGACATCAGCAGTAGGGAGGGAGGGAGGGAGGGAGGGAGGGACATCAGCAGTAGGGAGGGAGGGAGGGAGGGAGCGAGGGAGGGAGGGAGGGAGGGACATCAGCAGTAGGGAGGGAGGGAGGGAGGGAGGGACATCAGCAGTAGGGAGGGAGGGAGGGAGGGATGGAGGGAGGGAGGGAGGGAGGGACATCAGCAGTAGGGAGGAGGGAGGGAGGGACAGGGGAGGGAGGGACATCAGCACATCAGCAGTAGGGAGGGAGGGAGGGACAGCAGTAGGAGCTCAGGGAGGGAGGGCCACAGCTGTGTCCCTGTATAGCGTGAGAGTTTCCTCCCAGCATTAACAACACCACAACATGATCTGTTTACACAAACACAGCTCAAACTACAGTCGGATACTCATGACTGGAGCAGAATGAATGGTCTGGAACTGCCTTAGGCCACTGTAGCCAATAGTCAGACGTTACAGTACAAGGCAGC
>NW_027040375.1:169258-171917 GCF_034236695.1 Oncorhynchus nerka
CGTGGACGTAACATAAATGGTAGCTGGCACCAGATGTTCCTCCTGGGTTTTGCTTGAGCTTAGCCTCATCCTTATCCCTAAGGCCTTGTAAGTAATACTTGGTTGGTAACAGTGCTTCAGTGAGTCCTTGTCCCAGGGTTTGAGGACAGATAGAGTGATCTGATTGGTCAGTCTGTTAGTCTCTGACTGAAGAGGCAGTACAGATCAGGGTATAGGGTACTGTGAAATCATCCATCCACCCCAGCACTGAGCCTCTGCCTGCTTCCACAGGAAATACTGGATGCTGACGTGTGTGTGTGTGTGCATCTCTCTGTGTCTACCTGTCTCTCTAGCGAGCATTAGCATTATACAGTATAGGATATGTTTGACAGCCAGCGACTACAGGGGGGTCACAGTGGTACAGTCCAGCAGGGTCAGTAGTAGTCTTCATAGTTCTTAGGGTTGAGGCAGTAGAGGATCCCCCCGCCGAAGGAGAAAATGGTAGCGCCCCAGGCCAGGCCGTAACCCCAGTTGAACTCGTGGTATATGCTCATGCTGATGGTCTCAGTGAACTTGATGGGGTAGAGGACCAGACTGCAGCCCTGCAACACCACTGAAACAGAGGGAAACAGAGGACATCTCATACACATACTGTATATTGAAGAGGGAGAGATATATGCATATTACGTATGAATTAACTGTCTAACAAGGAATATGATATCAGAAGATAGAGACAAATAATTGTGTGTGTGTGTGTGTGTGTGTGTGTGTGTGTGTGTGTGTGTGTGTGTGTGTGTGTGTGTGTGTGTGTGTGTGTGTTCACCTGCAGCGAACAGCATGACAGCGACAGGTCTGTTGAAGCGTCTCCGAGAGCCGATACACACTGACACCAGGACCACCAGGAAGGAGAGCAGGACCAGAGCAGCTCCGCCTAGCAACAAGGACAGGGTGGCGATCTGCCAGTCTAGAGGAAAGGAGAGTACATATATAGTTAAGGAAATAGGTAGAGGAGGGAAAAGAGAGGGGAGGAGCATACGAGAGATAAGGAGGGAGAAGGGGATGGGAGACAGAGAGGGAAGGAGAGATAGAGGACAGAGAGGGGAGGAGAGATAGAGGACAGAGAGGGGAGGAGAGATAGAGGACAGAGAGAAGGGGATGGGAGACAGAGAGGGAAGGAGAGATAGAGGACAGAGAGGGGAGGAGCATACGAGAGATAAGGAGGGAGAAGGGGATGGGAGACAGAGAGGGAAGGAGAGATAGAGGACAGAGAGGGGAGGAGAGATAGAGGACAGAGAGGGGAGGAGAGATAGAGGACAGAGAGAAGGGGATGGGAGACAGAGAGGGAAGGAGAGATAGAGGACAGAGAGGGGAGGAGCATACGAGAGATAAGGAGGGAGAAGGGGATGGGAGACAGAGAGGGAAGGAGAGATAGAGGACAGAGAGGGGAAGAGAGATAGAGGACAGAGAGGGGAGGAGAGATAGAGGACAGAGAGAAGGGGATGGGAGACAGAGAGGGAAGGAGAGATAGAGGACAGAGAGGGGAGGAGCATACGAGAGATAAGGAGGGAGAAGGGGATGGGAGACAGAGAGGGAAGGAGAGATAGAGGACAGAGAGGGAAGGAGAGATAGAGGACAGAGAGGGGAGGAGAGATAGAGGACAGAGAGGGGAGAGATAGAGGACAGAGAGGGGAGGAGAGATAGAGGACAGAGAGGGAAGGAGAGATAGAGGACGGAGAGGGGAGGAGAGATAGAGGACAGAGAGGGGAGGAGAGATAGAGGACAGAGAGGGGAGAGATAGAGGACAGAGAGGGAAGGAGAGATAGAGGACGGAGAGGGGAGGAGAGATAGAGGACAGAGAGGGGAGGAGAGATAGAGGACAGAGAGGGGAGAGATAGAGGACAGAGAGGGGAGGAGAGATAGAGGACAGAGAGGGAAGGAGAGATAGAGGACAGAGAGGGAAGGAGAGATAGAGGACAGAGAGGGGAGAGATAGAGGACAGAGAGGGGAGGAGAGATAGAGGACAGAGAGGGAAGGAGAGATAGAGGACAGAGAGGGGAGGAGAGATAAAGGACAGAGAGGGAAGGAGCGATAGAGGACAGAGAGGGGAGAGATAGAGGACAGAGAGGGAAGGAGAGATAGAGGACATAGAGGAGGGGAGAGATAGAGGACAGAGAGGAGGGGAGAGATAGAGGACAGAGAGGAACGGAGAGATAGAGGACAGAGAGGGAAGGAGAGATAGAGGACAGAGAGGGGAGAGATAGAGGACAGAGAGGGAAGGAGAGATAGAGGACAGAGAGGGAAGGAGAGATAGAGGACAGAGAGGGAAGGAGAGATAGAGGACAGAGAGGAGGGGAGAGAGAGGACAGAGAGGGAAGGAGAGATAGAGGACAGAGAGGAGGGGAGAGATAGAGGACAGAGAGGAGGGGAGAGATAGAGGACAGAGAGGGGAGAGATAGAGGACAGAGAGGGGAGAGATAGAGGACAGAGAGGAGGGGAGAGATAGAGGACAGAGAGGGGAGAGATAGAGGACAGAGAGGGAAGGAGAGATAGAGGACAGAGAGGGGAGAGATAGAGGACAGAGAGGGAAGGAGAGATAGAGGGACAGAGAGGAGGGGAGAGATAGAGGACAGAGAGGAGGGGAGATAGAGGACAGAGAGGAAGGAGAGATAGAGGACAGAGA
>NW_027040375.1:172417-189917 GCF_034236695.1 Oncorhynchus nerka
ATGAACATACACACACACACACACATGGACACACACACATGGACACACACACACATGGACACACACACATGTTGCACACACACACACACACACACACACACACACACACACACACACACACACATGGATGTGTGCACAACTACAGGCAATTTAAGACGCAATGTATGGATAATCTTTAATACCTTTCCTGTAGTCAAAGGACCAAATCGCCCTCTAGTGGCCTCATGGGGGGAATGTTATTCATCATTTCATAATTAATACACTTTCTTTTCTATGTCAAACAGTTTTCTTTTATTTCAGTCTTCTGTGATGTATATGAAGTGTAATGTTGGGATGAAAACTCAAAATGTAATACATTTCAACTCTATATCTGACATGGTACAGGTGTCTTCTTTTTGTTAAGCCCATAACCATGTGTGTGAGGTGGACACTGTTGTTAAACCCATAGCCATGTGTGTGAGGTGGACACTGTTGTTAAACCCATAGCCATGTGTGTGAGGTGGATACTGTTGTTAAACCCATAACCATGTGTGTGAGGTGGATACTGTTGTTAAACCCATAACCATGTGTGTGAGGTGGATACTGTTGTTAAACCCATAACCATGTGTGTGAGGTGGATACTGTTGTTAAACCCATAACCATGTGTGAGGTGGATACTGTTGTTAAACCCATAACCATGTGTGAGGTGGATACTGTTGTTAAAAACCCATAACCATGTGTGTGAGGTGGATACTGTTGTTAAACCCACTAACCATGTGTGTGAGGTGGATACTGTTGTTAAACCCATAACCATGTGTGTGAGGTGGATACTGTTGTTAAACCCATAACCATGTGTGTGAGGTGGATACTGTTGTTAAACCCATAACCATGTGTGTGAGGTGGACACTGTTGTTAAGCCCATAACCATGTGTGTGTGGTGGACACTGTTGTTAAACCCATAACCATGTGTGTGAGGTGGATACTGTTGTTAAACCCATAACCATGTGTGTGAGGTGGATACTGTTGTTAAACCCATAACCATGTGTGTGAGGTGGATACTGTTGTTAAACCCATAACCATGTGTGTGAGGTGGATACTGTTGTTAAACCCATAACCATGTGTGTGAGGTGGACACTGTTGTTAAACCCATAACCATGTGTGTGAGGTGTATACTGTTGCTAAACCCATAACCATGTGTGTCAGGTGGATACTGTTGTTTCAAAGTAGATTAGTTTAAAACGACCAAGTAACAGTCTGTGTGACCCTGGTTTAGCCCACTGAGGGGAAAGGTTAATCCCTGTAAGAAGTGACCAGTCAGAACCTCTAATAACTAAACTGAGTGATGAGAAACATGTCCAGGCCTCTAATCCAGGCAGTCACATGCTGCTACACATTCCTTCCTTTAAATAAGTCCCACTGAGGTGTGAAAGGGGTAGCCTAGTGGTTAGGGTGTAGAGGCGGCAGGGTAGCCTAGTGGTTAGAGTGTAGAGGCGGCAGGGAGTAGCCTAGTGGTTAGAGTGTAGAGGCGGCAGGGTAGCCTAGTGGTTAGGAGTGTAGAGGTGGCAGGGTAGCCTAGTGGTTAGGTGTAGAGGCGTCAGGGTAGCCTAGTGGTTAGAGTGTTAGACTAGCAGCTGAAAGGTTGCAAGTTCAAATCCCAGAGCTGACAAGGAGCTGTTGTTCTGCCCCTGAACAGGCAGTTAACCCATTGTTCCTAGGCCGTCATTTTTTTTTTTGATGATCCGGGTTGGAGAAGAGCAGTCGCATCCGCACTTCGGTCTGCAGGTATTATAACTTTTTCATTACATTTCATTACATTTCATTATAGTACAACGGTTTGATTTGTCTAATCTTAGCAATTTCTTCTTAGCTAGCTACATAGCCGTCTTTGTATCGTCTTTGTATCAAAGATAATTGCGTAATTATAAGTATTTTCGTCGTCCTAACGTAGCCTACACTGCTATCTGCCCAGCAGCTAGCCAGCCCCAGTGCGCCCACCGTCCCACATAGCTAGCTACATAGCCGTCTCTGTATCAAAGATAATTGTGTAGATAATTGTGTAGTCTAGAGCGATTTTCTAGGTTACCTAACAGCCAGCTATTGTCGTTCTTTTAGCAAGCGTAACGTAATCAACACTGCTAGCTAGCCAGCTAGCCCCTGAATCAACAACGCAGCCACTGCCAGCTAGCCTACAAAGTCAACAACGCAGCCACTGCCAGCTAGCCTACTTCAGCAGTACTGTATCATTTTTAATCATTTTAGTCAATAAGAATAGCAGCACTGTAGAAACTATTACCCTCAACTGAACGACTTGATTAGTGTAGTGTTAGCTAGCTATAGTTGTCTTTGCTGTCTTCGTATCCAAGATAACTGTGTAGTTTAGAGTGTGTAGTTTTTAGAGTGACTATCTTAATTTACCGAGGTTAGCTAGCCAGCTATTTGTCGTCCTTAACGTAGGAGACACTGCTAGCCCCAGCCAACAGCTAGCCAACGTCTACCGATTAGAACTCAACACCCGGTCGCATTCCGCCTCGCTCACAGGTAGTATCACATTTTCATTTCATTTCATTACAGTACAACGGTTTGATTTGTTTGATCGTAGCTAGCTACATAGCTAGCTACATAGCACGTCTCTGTATCAAAGATAATTGTGTAGTCTAGAGCGATTTTCTAGGTTACCTAGCCAGCTGTCGTTCTTTAACGCAACGTAACGTAATCAACACTGCTAGCTAGCCAGCCAGCCCCGAATCAACAACGCAGCCACTGCCAGCTTGCCTACAAAGTCAACAACGCAGCCACTGCCAGCTAGCCTACTTCAGCAGTACTGTATCATTTTTAATAATTTTAGTCAATAAGATTCTTGCTACGTAAGCTCAACTTTCTGAACATTGCATTGTAGTCCACTTGTCATTCAATCTCCTTTGCATTAGCGTAGCCTCTTCTGTAGCCTGTCAACTATGTGTCTGTCTATCCTATTCTCTCCCTCTCTGCACAGACCATACAAACGCTCACACCGCGTGGCCATGAAGCCACCTAATCTGGTGGTCCAGCGCACGACCCACGTGGAGTTCCAGGTCTCCGGTAGCCTCTGGAACTGCCGATCTACGGCCAACAAGGCAGAGTTCATCTCAGCCTATACCTCCTCCAGTCCCTCGACTTCTTGGCACTGACGGAAACATGGATCACCAGATAACACTGCTACTCTACTGCTCTCTCTTCGTCCGCCCACGTGTTCTCCGCACACCCCGAGAGCTTCTGGTCAGCGGGGTGGTGGCACCGGGATCCTCATCTCTCCCAAGTGGTCATTCTCTCTTTCTCCCCTTACCCATCTGTCTATCGCCTCCTTTGAATTCCATGCTGTCACAGTTACCAGCCCTTTCAAGCTTAACATCCTTATCATTTATCGCCCTCAGGTTCCCTCGGAGAGTTCATCAATGAGCTTGATGCCTTGATAAGCTCCTTTCCTGAGGACGGCTCACCTCTCAGTTCTGTGCGACCTTTAACCTCCCGTCTACCTTTGACTCATTCCTCTCTGCCTCCTTCTTTCCACTCCTCTCCTTTGACCTCTCCCTCTCACCTTCCCCCTACTCACAAGGCAGGCAATACGCTCGACCTCATCTTTACTAGATGCTGTTCTTCCACTAACCTCATTGCAACTCCCCTCAAGTCTCCGACCACTACCTTGTATCCTTTTCCCTCTCGCTCTCATCCAACACTTCCCACACTGCCCCTACTCGGATGGTATCGCGCCCCGTCCCAACCTTCGCTCTCTCTCCCCCGCTACTCTCTCGCTCTTCCATCCTATCATCTCTTCCTCTGCTCAAACCTTCTCCAACCTATCTCCTGATTCTGCCTCCTCAACCCTCCTCTCCTCCCTTTCTGCATCCTTTGACTCTCTATGTCCCCCTATCCCTCCAGGCCGGCTCGGTCCTCCCCTCCTCCCGCTCCGTGGCTCGACGACTCATTGCGAGCTCACAGAACAGGGCTCCCGGGCAGCCGAGGCGGAAATGGAGGAAAACTCACCTCCCTGCGGACCTGGCATCCTTTCACTCCCTCCTCTACATTTTCCTCTTCTGTCGCTGCTGCTAAAGCCATCTTTCTACCACTCTAAATTCCAAGCATCTGCCTCTAACCCTAGGAAGCTCTTTGCCACCTTCTCCTCCCTCCTGAATCCTCCCCCCCTCCTCCCTCTCTGCAGATGACTTCGTCAACCATTTTGAAAAGAAGGTCGACGACATCCGATCCTCGTTTGCTAAGTCAAACGACACCGCTGGTTCTGCTCACACTGCCCTACCCTGTGCTCTGACCTCTTTCTCCCCTCTCTCCTCCAGATGAAATCTCGCGTCTTGTGACGGACTGGAACGCCCAACAACCTGCCGCTTGACCCCTATCCCCTCCTCTCTTCTCCAGACCATTTCCGGAGACCTTCTCCTTACCTCACCTCGCTCATCAACTCATCCCTGACCGCTGGCTACGTCCCTTCCGTCTTCAAGAGAGCGAGAGTTGCACCCCCTTCTGAAAAAAACCTACACTTTCGATCCCTCCGATGTCAACAACTACAGACCAGTATCCCTTCTTTCTTTTCTCTCCAAAACCCTTGAACGTGCCGTCCTTGGCCAGCTCTCCCACGCTATCTCTCTCAGAATGACCTTCTTGATCCAAATCAGTCAGGTTTCAAGACTAGTCATTCAACTGAGACTGCTCTTCTCTGTATCACGGAGCGCTCCCACACTGCTAAAGCTAACTCTCTCTCCTCTGCTCTCATCCTTCTAGACCTATCGGCTGCCTTCGATACTGTGAACCATCAGATCCTCCCTCCCACCCTCCCTCGAGTTGGGCATCTCCCGGCGCGCCCACGCTTGGTTGCGTCCTACCTGACAGGTGGCTCCTACCAGGTGGCGTGGCGAGAATCCGTCTCCTCACCACGTGCTCTCACCACTGGTGTCCCCAGGCTCTGTTCTGGGCCCTCTCCTATTCTGCGCTATACACCAAGTCACTTGCTCTGTCATAACCTCACATGGTCTCTCCTATCATTGCTATGCAGACGACACACAATTAATCTTCTCCTTTCCCCCTTCTGACCAGGTGGCGAGATAGCATCTCTGCATGTGTCTGGCAGACATATCCCAGTGTGGATGACGGATCACCACCTCAAGCTGAACCTCGGCAAGACGGGAGCTGCTCTTCCTCCCGGGGGAAGGACTGCCCGTTCCATGATCTCGCCATCACGGTTGACAACTCCACTGTGTCCTCCTCCCAGAGCGCTAGAACCTTGCGTGATCCTGGACAACACCCTGTCGTTCTCAACTAACATCAAGGCGGTGGCCCGTTCCTGTAGGTTCATGCTCTACAACATCCGCAGAGTGCGACCCTGCCTCACACAGGAAGCGGCGCAGGTCTAATCCAGGCACTTGTCATCTCCCCGTCTGGATTACTGCAACTCGCTGTTGGCTGGGCTCCCTGCCTGTGCCATTAAGCCCCTACAACTCATCCAGAACGCCGCAGCCAGTCTGGTGTTCAACCTCCCAAGTTCTCTCTCATGTCACCCCGCTCCTCCGCTCTCCACTGGCTTCCAGTTGAAGCTCGCATCCGCTACAAGACCATGGTGCTTGCCTACGGAGCTGTGAGGGAACGGCACCTCAGTACCTCCAGGCTCTGATCAGGCCCCTACACCCAAACAAGGGCACTGCGTTCATCCACCTCTGGCCTGCTCTCGCTCCCTACCACTGAGGAAGTACAGTTCCCGCTCAGCCCAGTCAAAACTGTTCGCTGCTCTGGCCCCCAATGGTGGAACAAACTCCCTCACGACGCCAGGACAGCGGGTCAATCACCACCTTCCGGAGACACCTGAAACCCCACCTCTTTAAGGAATACCTAGGATAGGATAAAGTAATCCTTCTCACCCCCCCCTTAAAAGATTTAGATGCACTATTGTAAAGTGGCTGTTCCACTGGATGTTATAAGGTGAATGCACCAATTTGTAAGTCGCTCTGGATAAGAGCGTCTGCTAAATGACTTAAATGTAAATGTAAAAATTGAAAATAAGAATTTGTTCTTAACCTCTTCAGTCGACCCTCTACTTTTTTGAACATTTTGTTAAAAATCGCGCAACATTTCAGCGCCCTGCTACTCATGCCAGGAATATAGTACGTTCATATGGTTAGAATGTGTGGATAGGAAACCCTCGGACGTTTTTAAAACTGGTTAAATCACGACTGTGGCTATTACATAACGTGCGTTACATCGGAAAGCGCAGGAAAACCTGATCACAGAAAATGGAAATAAATATCCTTGCGCCACTTCCAGCAATTGTTAACAGTGAGCCGAATTAGATAAGACCGAGCATTCAACTCCCACAGCATCCCCATGTTGTCTAGAGTCTTGTGAATTGAATCCTCTTTGATTCTTGGTTGAACCGAAAGAGGGCATGACTTACCTCCGGTCTCCCCCAGATCATTCGGAAGAGCTCTCTCCTGAAATTTTTTCCAAGACGACAGCTAATGATATTTACATCGCCTACGGATGATTTTTATCGCTTATTAACGTTTACTAATACCTAAAGTAGCATTACAAACGTATTTGAGAAGTGTTTTGTGAAAGTTTATCGTCTACTTTTTGAATTTTAAAAATGACGTTACGTTGTGAAATCGCTGTTTTTTTCGTTTATCACACAGTCTACATATAACGATATCTTGGCTTTATATGGCCCGATTTAATCGAAATAAAGACCCAATAGTGTTTATGGGACATCTAGGAGTGCCAACAAAGAAGATGGTGAAAGGTAATGACTGTTTTCTATTTTATTGTGCGGTTTGTGTAACGCCGAAATGCTAATTATTTTGTTTACGTCCCCTGCTGTGCTTTTCTGTTGTAGTGTATTGGTGCATGCTATCAGATAATAGCTTCTCATGCTGTCGCCGAAAAGCATTTTAAAAATCGGACTTGTTGCCTGGATTCACAACGAGTGTAGCTTTAATTTGATACCCTGCATGTGTATTTTAATGAACTTTTGAGTTTTAACTAATACTATTAGCATTTAGCGTAGCGCATTTGCATTTCCAGAGCTCTAGTTGGGACGCAAGCGTCCCAAGTAGAGCGTCTGCTAAATGACTTAAATGTAAATGTAAAAATTGAAAATAAGAATTTGTTCTTAACTGACTTGCCTAGTTAAATAAAAGGTCAAATATATATATATTTTTTAAACCACCTAACATGGTCCTGTGGTAGAGAGGTTCAACACCACAACTCAGTGAGCTTCTTTCACATGGCTCTTCAGAGTCATTTTGAGTCCATCGTCTAAATGGTATTGTTCAAATTAGTATCAACCAGCTACATGAAGACCTCAGTGGTCTCTCCCCCTCTTGTAACCCTTCTCCCTGCCTAGTGTCCTTGTCCACTACTGGTCCACTCCCTCTCCCCCCCCTCCCCCTCTTGTAACCATTCTCCCTGCCTAGTGTCCTTGTCCACTACTGGTCCACTCCCTTTGACCAGGGTCCTATGGGATACCCTATGGGCCCTGGTCAAAAGTAGTGCACTATAAAGGGAATAGTGTGCCATTTTGGATTCAGCCTCTGGTTAATGCATACGGACAGGGTACAGTTAGTGTGGGAAATGTCCCTCTTCATCTGGTGTAAACCAGTCTGACTGAGAAGAGGGGGTCTCCTGGGCAGGGAAGGTAGACACCCACAACACTTCAGATGTTTCTTCAGGTTTCATCATGAAGTCCTGAGTTCTTGTTGTTTTTCACTCACATTGCTGGAATAACTGTACATGCTTTCCTCCTGTAGATCTTTAAAGTGTCTTCTCCTCCTTTCTCCTCCTTTCTCCTCTTCCCCATCCTCCTCTCCTCTCCCTCCTTTCTCCTCTTCCCCATCCTCCTCTCCTCTCCTCCTTTCTCCCTCCTTTCTCCTCTCCTCTCCTCCAGCCTCCTCTCCTCCTTTCTCCTCTCCTCCAGCCTCCTCTCCTCCTTTCTCCTCTCCTCCAGCCTCCTCTCCTCCTTTCTCCTCTTCCCCATCCTCCTCTCCCCCATCCCTCTCCTTTTCTCCTCTTCCCCCATCCTCCTCTCCTCTCCCCATCCTCCTCTCCTCTCCTCCTTTCTCCTCTTTCCCCATCCTCCTCTCCCCCCCATCCTCCTCCCTCTCCCCCATCCTCCTCTCCTCTTCACCCATCATCCTCTCCCCCATCCTCCTCTCCTCCTTTCTCCTCTCCCCATCCTCATCTCCTCTCCCCCATCCTCCTCTCCTCTCCTCCTTTCTCCTCTTTCCCATCCTCCTCTCCTTCCTCTCTCCTCTTCCACATCCCTCCCTCTCCTCTCCTCCTTTCTCCTCTTCCCCATCCTCCCCCTCTCCTCTCCTCTGGGTGGGGTTGTAGTTGTTGGTGGGGTTGTGGCTGTTGTTGGGGTTGTGGGTGGGGTTGTAGTTGTGGGTGGGGTTGTTGGTGGGGTGTAGTTATGGGTGGGGTTGTAGTTATGGGTGGGGTTGTAGTTGTGGGTGGGGTGTAGTTTTTGGTGGGGGTGTAGTTGATGGAGTTGTAGTTGTTGGTAGAGTTGGGGTAGTTGGTAGGTGGGGTTGTGGTTGTGGTTGTAGTTGTGGGTGGGGTTGGTGGGGTTGTAGTTGTGGGTGGGGTTGTGGTAGTTGGTAGGGTTGGGGGTGGGGTTGTGGGAGTTGGTAGGGTTGTGGGTGGGGTGTGGTAGTTGGTAGGGTTGTGGGTGGGGTTGTAGTTGTGGGTGGGGTTGTGGTTGTTGGTAGGGTTGTAGTTGTGGGTGGAGTGTAGTTGTGGGGTGGGGTTGTAGTTGGTGGGGTGTAATAGTTGGTGGGGTTGGGGTTGTGGGTGGGGTGTAGATGTTGGTGGGGTTGGGGTGGGGTGTAGATGTTGGTGGGGTTGGGGTTGTGGGTGGGTTGTAGTTGTTGGTGGGGTTGGGGTTGTGGGTGGGGTGTGTAGATGTTGGTGGGGTTGGGGTTGTGGGTGGGGTGTAGATGTTGGTGGGGTTGGGGTTGTGGGTGGGGTGTAGATGTTGGTGGGGTGTAGTTGTTGGTGGGGTTGGGGTTGTTGGTGGGGTGTAGTTGTTGGTGGGGTTGGGGTTGTGGGTGGGGTGTAGTTGTTGTTGGGGTTGTGGGTGGGGTGTAGATGTTGGTGGGGTTGGGGTTGTTGGTGGGGTGTAGATGTTGGTGGGGTTGGGGTTGTGGGTGGGGTGTAGATGTTGGTGGGGTTGGGGTTGTGGGTGGGGTGTAGATGTTGGTGGGGTTGGGGTTGTGGGTGGGGTTGTAGTTGTTGGTGGGGTTGGGGTTGTGGGTGGGGTGTAGATGTTGTTGGGGTTGTGGGTGGGGTGTAGTTGTTGGTGGGGTTGGGGTTGTGGGTGGGGTGTAGATGTTGGGGGGTTGGGGTTGTGGGTGGGGTGTAGTTGTTGGTGGGGTTGGGGTTGTGGGTGGGGTGTAGATGTTGGTGGGGTTGGGGTTGTGGGTGGGGTGTAGTTGTTGTTGGGGTTGTGGGTGGGGTAGATGTTGGTGGGGTTGGGGTTGTGGGTGGGGTGTAGATGTTGTTGGGGTTGTGGGTGGGGTGTAGTTGTTGGTGGGGTTGAGGTTGTGGGTGGGGTGTAGATGTTGGTGGGGTTGGGGTTGTGGGTGGGGTGTAGATGTTGGTGGGGTTGGGGTTGTGGGTGGGGTGTAGTTGTTGGTGGGGTTGGGGTTGTGGGTGGGGTGTAGATGTTGGTGGGGTTGGGGTTGTGGGTGGGGTGTAGTTGTTGTTGGGGTTGTGGGTGGGGTGTAGATGTTGGTGGGGTTGGGGTTGTGGGTGGGGTGTAGATGTTGGTGGGGTGGGGTTGTGGGTGGGGTGTAGTTGTTGGTGGGGTTGGGGTTGTGGGTGGGGTGTAGATGTTGTTGGGGTTGTGGGTGGGGTGTAGATGTTGTTGGGGTTGTGGGTGGGGTGTAGTTGTTGGTGGGGTTGGGGTTGTGGGTGGGGTGTAGATGTTGGTGGGGTTGGGGTTGTGGGTGGGGTGTAGATGTTGTTGGGGTTGTGGGTGGGGTGTAGATGTTGTTGGGGTTGTGGGTGGGGTGTAGATGTTGGTGGGTTGGGGTTGTGGGTGGGGTGTAGATGTTGGTGGGGTTGGGGTTGTGGGTGGGGTGTAGATGTTGGTGGGGTTGGGGTTGTGGTGGGGTGTAGTTGTTGTTGGGGTTGTGGGTGGGGTGTAGATGTTGGTGGGGTTGGGGTTGTGGGTGGGGTGTAGTTGTTGTTGGGGTTGTGGGTGGGGTGTAGTTGTTGGTGGGGTTGGGGTTGTGGGTGGGGTGTAGATGTTGGTGGGGTTGGGGTTGTGGGTGGGGTGTAGATGTTGGTGGGGTTGGGGTTGTGGGTGGGGTTGTAGATGTTGGTGGGGTTGGGGTTGTGGGTGGGGTGTAGATGTTGGTGGGGTTGGGGTTGTGGGTGGGGTGTAGATGTTGGTGGGGTGTAGTTGTTGGTGGGGTTGGGGTTGTTGGTGGGGTGTAGTTGTTGGTGGGTTGGGGTTGTGGGTGGGGTGTAGTTGTTGGTGGGGTTGGGGTTGTGGGTGGGGTGTAGATGTTGGTGGGGTTGGGGTTGTTGGTGGGGTGTAGTTGTTGGTGGGGTTGGGGTTGTGGGTGGGGTGTAGATGTTGGTGGGGTTGGGGTTGTGGGTGGGGTGTAGATGTTGGTGGGGTTGGGGTTGTGGGTGGGGTTGTAGATGTTGGTGGGGTTGGGGTTGTGGGTGGGGTGTAGTGTTGTTGGGGTTGTGGGTGGGGGTAGTGTTGGTTGGGGGTGGGTGGGGTGTAGATGTTGGTGGGGTTGGGGTTGTGGGTGGGGTGTAGATGTTGGTGGGGTTGGGGTTGTGGGTGGGGTGTAGTTGTTGGTGGGGTTGGGGTTGTGGGTGGGGTGTAGATGTTGGTGGGGTTGGGGTTGTGGGTGGGGTGTAGTTGTTGTTGGGGTTGTGGGTGGGGTGTAGATGTTGGTGGGGTTGGGGTTGTGGGTGGGGTGTAGATGTTGTTGGGGTTGTGGGTGGGGTGTAGTTGTTGGTGGGGTTGAGGTTGTGGGTGGGGTGTAGATGTTGGTGGGGTTGGGGTTGTGGGTGGGTGTAGATGTTGGTGGGGTTGGGGTTGTGGGTGGGGTGTAGATGTTGGTGGGGTTGGGGTTGTGGGTGGGGTTGGGGTTGTTGGGTGGGGTGTAGTTGTTGTTGGGGTTGTGGGTGGGGTGTAGATGTTGGTGGGGTTGGGGTTGTGGGTGGGGTGTAGATGTTGTTTGGGGTTGTGGGTGGGGTGTAGTTGTTGGTGGGGTTGGGGTTGTGGGTGGGGTGTAGATGTTGGTGGGGTTGGGGTTGTGGGTGGGGTGTAGTTGTTGTTGGGGGTTGTGGGTGGGGTGTAGATGTTGGTGGGGTTGGGGTTGTGGGTGGGGTGTAGATGTTGTTGGGGTTGTGGGTGGGGTGTAGATGTTGGTGGGGTTGGGGTTGTGGGTGGGGTGTAGTTGTTGTTGGGGTTGTGGGTGGGATGTAGATGTTGTTGGGGTTGTGGGTGGGGTGTAGTTGTTGTTGGGGTTGTGGGTGGGGTGTAGTTGTTGGTGGGGTTGGGGTTGTGGGTGGGGTGTAGATGTTGGTGGGGTTGGGGTTGTGGGTGGGGTGTAGATGTTGGTGGGGTTGGGGTTGTGGGTGGGGTTGTAGTTGTTGTGGGGTTGGGGTTGTGGGTGGGGTGTAGATGTTGGTGGGGTTGGGGTTGTGGGTGGGGTGTAGATGTTGGTGGGGTTGGGGTTGTGGGTGGGGTGTAGATGTTGGTGGGGTTGGGGTTGTGGGTGGGGTGTAGATGTTGGTGGGGTTGGGGTTGTGGGTGGGGTGTAGATGTTGGTGGGGTTGGGGTTGTGGGTGGGGTGTAGATGTTGGTGGGGTGTAGTTGTTGGTGGGGTTGGGGTTGTTGGTGTTGGGGTTGTGGGTGGGGTGTAGTTGTTGGTGGGGTTGGGGTTGTGGGTGGGGTGTAGATGTTGGTGGGGTTGGGGTTGTGGGTGGGGTGTAGTTGTTGGTGGGGTTGGGGTTGTGGGTGGGGTGTAGATGTTGGTGGGGTTGGGGTTGTGGGTGGGGTGTAGATGTTGGTGGGGTTGGGGTTGTGGGTGGGGTGTAGTTGTTGTTTGGGGTTGTGGGTGGGGTGTAGATGTTGGTGGGGTTGGGGTTGTGGGTGGGGTGTAGTTGTTGGTGGGGTTGGGGTTGTGGGTGGGGTGTAGATGTTGGTGGGGTTGGGGTTGTGGGTGGGGTGTAGTTGTTGTTGGGGTTGTGGGTGGGGTGTAGATGTTGGTGGGGTTGGGGTTGTGGGTGGGGTGTAGATGTTGTTGGGGTTGTGGGTGGGGTGTAGTTGTTGGTGGGGTTGGGGTTGTGGGTGGGGTGTAGATGTTGGTGGGGTTGGGGTTGTGGGTGGGGTGTAGATGTTGGTGGGGTTGGGGTTGTGGGTGGGGTGTAGATGTTGGTGGGTGGGTGGGGTTGTGGGTGGGGTTGGGGTTGTGGGTGGGGTGTAGTTGTTGTTGGGGTTGTGGGTGGGGTGTAGATGTTGGTGGGGTTGGGGTTGTGGGTGGGGTGTAGATGTTGGTGGGGTTGGGGTTGTGGGTGGGGTGTAGTTGTTGGTGGGGTTGGGGTTGTGGGTGGGGTGTAGATGTTGGTGGGGTTGGGGTTGTGGGTGGGGTGTAGTTGTTGTTGGGGTTGTGGGTGGGGTGTAGATGTTGGTGGGGTTGGGGTTGTGGGTGGGGTGTAGATGTTGGTTTGGGGTTGTGGGTGGGGTGTAGATGTTGGTGGGGTTGGGGTTGTGGGTGGGGTGTAGTTGTTGGTGGGGTTGGGGTTGTGGGTGGGATGTAGATGTTGTTGGGGTTGTGGGTGGGGTGTAGTTGTTGTTGGGGTTGTGGGTGGGGTGTAGTTGTTGGTGGGGTTGGGGTTGTGGGTGGGGTGTAGATGTTGGTGGGGTTGGGGTTGTGGGTGGGGTGTAGATGTTGGTGGGGTTGGGGTTGTGGGTGGGGTTGTAGTTGTTGGTGGGGTTGGGGTTGTGGGTGGGGTGTAGATGTTGGTGGGGTTGGGGTTGTGGGTGGGGTGTAGATGTTGGTGGGGTTGGGGTTGTGGGTGGGGTGTAGATGTTGGTGGGGTTGGGGTTGTGGGTGGGGTGTAGATGTTGGTGGGGTTGGGGTTGTGGGTGGGGTGTAGATGTTGGTGGGGTTGGGGTTGTGGGTGGGGTGTAGATGTTGGTGGGGTGTAGTTGTTGGTGGGTTGGGGTTGTTGGTGGGGTTGGGGTTGTGGGTGGGGTGTAGTTGTTGGTGGGGTTGGGGTTGTGGGTGGGGTGTAGATGTTGGTGGGGTTGGGGTTGTTGGTGGGGTGTAGTTGTTGGTGGGGTTGGGTTGTGGGTGGGGTGTAGATGTTGGTGGGGTTGGGGTTGTGGGTGGGGTGTAGATGTTGGTGGGGTTGGGGTTGTGGGTGGGGTGTAGTTGTTGTTGGGGTTGTGGGTGGGGTGTAGATGTTGGTGGGGTTGGGGTTGTGGGTGGGGTGTAGATGTTGGTGGGGTTGGGGTTGTGGGTGGGGTGTAGATGTTGGTGGGGTTGGGGTTGTGGGTGGGGTGTAGTTGTTGTTGGGGTTGTGGGTGGGGTGTAGATGTTGGTGGGGTTGGGGTTGTGGGTGGGGTGTAGATGTTGTTGGGGTTGTGGGTGGGGATGTGTAGTTGTTGGTGGGGTTGGGGTTGTGGGTGGGGTGTAGATGTTGTTGGGGTTGTGGGTGGGGTGTAGTTGTTGGTGGGGTTGGGGTTGTGGGTGGGGGTGTAGATGTTGGTGGGGTTGGGGTTGTGGGTGGGGTGTAGATGTTGTTGGGGTTGTGGGTGGGGTGTAGATGTTGTTGGGGTTGTGGGTGGGGTGTAGATGTTGGTGGGGTTGGGGTTGTGGGTGGGGTGTAGATGTTGGTGGGGTTGGGGTTGTGGGTGGGGTGTAGATGTTGGTGGGGTTGGGGTTGTGGGTGGGGTGTAGTTGTTGGTGGGGTTGTGGGTGGGGTGTAGATGTTGGTGGGGTTGGGGTTGTGGGTGGGGTGTAGTTGTTTTTGGGGTTGTGGGTGGGGGTGTAGATGTTGGTGGGGTTGGGGTTGTGGGTGGGGTGTAGTTGTTGTTGGGGTTGTGGGTGGGGTGTAGTTGTTGGTGGGGTTGGGGTTGTGGGTGGGGTGTAGATGTTGTTGGGGTTGTGGGTGGGGTGTAGATGTTGGTGGGGTTGGGGTTGTGGGTGGGGTGTAGATGTTGGTGGGGTTGTGGGTGGGGTGTAGATGTTGGTGGGGTTGGTGTTGTGGGTGGGGTGTAGATGTTGGTGGGGTTGGTGTTGTGGGTGGGGTGTAGATGTTGGTGGGGTTGGGGTTGTGGGTGGGGTGTAGATGTTGGTGGGGTTGTGGGTGGGGTGTAGATGTTGGTGGGGTTGGGGTTGTGGGTGGGGTGTAGATGTTGTTGGGGTTGTGGGTGGGGTTGGTTGAGATGATGGCAGATTGATTTTGATAACATGCCAACAATGCTCTTTAGTCAACGATGTGTGTCAGTGAGATGCGAGTCAGCGTCTCTATCTGACCCCCCTTTCTCTCTCTCTCTCTCTCCCCCCCTCTTTCTCTCTCTCCCCCTCTCTTCTCGCTCCCTCTCTCTCTCCCCCTCTCTCTTTCACTCTCCCCCTCTTTCTCTCTCCTCACCCTCTTTCTCTCTCCCTCTTTCTCTCTCCCTCCCCCTCATTCGCTCTCTCCTCCCCTCTTTCTCTGTCTCTCTCTCTCTCCTCCTCTCTCCCCTCTTTCTCTGTCTCTCTCTCTCTCCCTCCTCTCTCCCCCTCTCTCCCCCTCTTTCTCTCTCTCTTGCTGTTCCCTCTCCCCCTCTCTCCCCCCTCTCTCCCCTCGCTCCATTTCCCTCCGACAACTTGCTGTTTGCTCCCTCTTGTTTATACCACCTGATATCCCCTCCTCTCTGTCCTCTATCTCTCCCCTCCTCTCTGTCCTCTATCTCTCCCCTCTCTGTCCTCTATCTCTCCTTCCCTCTCTGTCCTCTATCTCTCCCCTCCTCTCTGTCCTCTATCTCTCCCCTCCTCTCTGTCCTCTATCTCTCCCCTCTCTGTCCTCTATCTCTCCTTCCCTCTCTGTCCTCTATCTCTCCCCTCCTCTCTGTCCTCTATCTCTCCTTCCCTCTCTGTCCTCTATCTCTCCTGCCCTCTCTGTCCTCTATCTCTCCCCTCCTCTCTGTCCTCTATCTCTCCTTCCCTCTCTGTCCTCTATCTCTCCCCTCCTCTCTGTCCTCTATCTCTCCTTCCCTCTCTGTCCTCTATCTCTCCTTCCCTCTCTGTCCTCTATCTCTCCCCTCCTCTCTGTCCTCTATCTCTCCTTCCCTCTCTGTCCTCTATCTCTCCTCCTCTCTGTCCTCTATCTCTCCTCCTCTCTGTCCTCTATCTCTCCTTCCCTCTCTGTCCTCTATCTCTCCCCTCCTCTCTGTCCTCTATCTCTCCTTCCCTCTCTGTCCTCTATCTCTCCCCTCCTCTCTGTCCTCTATCTCTCCCCTCCTCTGTCCTCTATCTCTCCTCCTCTCTGTCCTCTATCTCTCCTTCCCTCTCTGTCCTCTATCTCTCCCCTCCTCTCTGTCCTCTATCTCTCCTTCCCTCTCTGTCCTCTATCTCTCCCTCCTCTCTGTCCTCTATCTCTCTTCCTGTCCTCTATCTCTCCCCTCCTCTCTGTCCTCTATCTCTCCCCTCCTCTCTGTCCTCTATCTCTCCCCTCCTCTGTCCTCTATCTCTCCTTCCCTCTCTGTCCTCTATCTCTCCTCCCCTCTCTGTCCTCTATCTCTCCTCCCCTCTCTGTCCTCTATCTCTCCTCCCCTCTCTGTCCTCTATCTCTCCTCCCTCTCTGTCCTCTATCTCTCCTCCCCTCTCTGTCCTCTATCTCTCCTCCCCTCTCTGTCCCTCTATCTCTCCTCCCCTCTGTCCTCTATCTCTCCCCCCTCTCTGTCCTCTATCTCTCCTCCCCTCTCTGTCCTCTATCTCTCCTCCCCTCTCTGTCCTCTATCTCTCCTCCCCTCTCTGTCCTCTATCTCTCCTCCCCTCTCTGTCCTCTATCTCCCTCCCTCTCTGTCCTCTATCTCTCTCCTCCCCTCTCTGTCCTCTATCTCTCCTCCCCTCTCTGTCCTCTATCTCTCCTCCCCTCTCTGTCCTCTATCTCTCCTCCCTCTCTGTCCTCTATCTCTCCTCCCCTCTCTGTCCTCTATCTCTCCCTCCCTCTCTGTCCTCTATCTCTCCTCCCCTCTCTGTCCTCTATCTCTCCTTCCCTCTCTGTCCTCTATCTCTCCTCCCCTCTCTGTCCTCTATCTCTCCTTCCCTCTCTGTCCTCTATCTCCTTCCCTCTCTGTCCTCTATCTCTCCTTCCCTCTCTGTCCTCTATCTCTCCTCCCCTCTCTGTCCTCTATCTCTCCTTCCCTCTCTGTCCTATATCTCTCCTCCCCTCTCTGTCCTCTATCTCTCCTTCCCTCTCTGTCTCCCATCCCCTTCTCCCTCCTTATCTCTCGTATGCTCCTCCCCTCTCTTTTCCCTCCTCTACCTATTTCCTTAACTATATATGTATTCTTCTTTCCTCTAGACTGGCAGATCGCCACCCTGTCCTTGTTGCTAGGCGGAGCTGCTCTGGTCCTGCTCTCCTTCCTGGTGGTCCTGGTGTCAGTGTGTATCGGCTCTCGGAGACGCTTCAACAGACCTGTCGCTGTCATGCTGTTCGCTGCAGGTGAACACACACACACACACACACACACACACACACACACACACACACACACACACACACACACACACACACACACACACACACACACACACACACACACACACACACAATTATTTGTCTCTATCTTCTGATATCATATTCCTTGTTAGACAGTTAATTCATACGTAATATGCATATATCTCTCCCTCTTCAATATACAGTATGTGTATGAGATGTCCTCTGTTTCCCTCTGTTTCAGTGGTGTTGCAGGGCTGCAGTCTGGTCCTCTACCCCATCAAGTTCACTGAGACCATCAGCATGAGCATATACCACGAGTTCAACTGGGGTTACGGCCTGGCCTGGGGCGCTACCATTTTCTCCTTCGGCGGGGGGATCCTCTACTGCCTCAACCCTAAGAACTATGAAGACTACTACTGACCCTGCTGGACTGTACCACTGTGACCCCCCTGTAGTCGCTGGCTGTCAAACATATCCTATACTGTATAATGCTAATGCTCGCTAGAGAGACAGGTAGACACAGAGAGATGCACACACACACACACACACGTCAGCATCCAGTATTTCCTGTGGAAGCAGGCAGAGGCTCAGTGCTGGGGTGGATGGATGATTTCACAGTACCCTATACCCTGATCTGTACTGCCTCTTCAGTCAGAGACTAACAGACTGACCAATCAGATCACTCTATCTGTCCTCAAACCCTGGGACAAGGACTCACTGAAGCACTGTTACCAACCAAGTATTACTTACAAGGCCTTAGGGATAAGGATGAGGCTAAGCTCGGCAAACCCAGGAGGAACAT
>NW_027040375.1:194917-199917 GCF_034236695.1 Oncorhynchus nerka
ACTGCTGATGTCCCTCCCTCCCTCCCTCCCTCCCTACTGCTGATGTCCCTCCCTGAGCTCCTACTGCTGTCCCTCCCTCCCTCCCTACTGCTGATGTCCCTCCCTCCCTCCCTACTGCTGATGTCCCTCCCTCCCTCCCTCCCTCCCTCTCTCCTCTCTCCCTCCCTACTGCTGATGTCCCTCCCTCCCTCCCTCCCTCCCTCCCTACTGCTGATGTCCCTCCCTCCCTCCCTCCCTCCCTCCCTCTCTCCCTCCCTACTGCTGATGTCCCTCCCTCCCTCCCTCCCTACTGCTGATGTCCCTCCCTCCCTCCCTCCCTCCCTACTGCTGATGTCCCTCCCTCCCTCCCTCCCTCTCTCCCTCCCTCCCTCCCTCCCTCCCTACTGCTGATGTCCCTCCCTCGCTCCCTCCCTCCCTCCCTACTGCTGATGTCCCTCCCTCCCTCCCACCCTCCCTCCTCCCCTACTGCTGATGTCCCTCCCTCGCTCCCTCCCTCCCTCCCTCCCTCCCTCCCTACTGCTGATGTCCCTCCCTCCCTCCCTCTCTCCCTACTGCTGATGTCCCTCCCTCGCTCCCTCCTCCCTCCCTCCCTCCCTACTGCTGATGTCCCTCCCTCCCTCCCCCTACTGCTGATGTCCCTCCCTCCCCTCCCTACTGCTGATGTCCCTCCCTCCCTCCCTCCCTCCCTCCCTCCCGCTGATGTCCCTCCCTCCCTCCCTCCCTCCCTACTGCTGATGTCCCTCCCTCCCTCCTCCCTCCCTCCCTCCCTCCCTACTGCTGCAGCATCTCCAGTCCTCTGTGGGACAGAAAGAGGGACGTACCAACAGATGTATGGATAGACAGGCAGGCATGGTCGGACAGAGGGACAGAAAAACAGTCAGACAATCAGACAGTCATACAGACAGTCAGACAGTCACCCAGATAGACAAACAGTCAGAAAGACAGCCAGAAAGAGAGTCAGACATATAGACAGTCAGCCAGTCAGTTAGACAGACACAGTCAGTCAGTTATATAGACAGTCAGTCAGTCAGTCAGTCAGTCAGTCAGTCAGCCTGTTCTGTCATCTTTATATAGGCCTGGTCACATCACCTCCTTGGAACTTGATCCCTCAGCCACTTCATCTGCATTCTGGGAATTGTTCACATCCTCCTGGACCGCCCACATATAACCACACATACAGTAAACACACACACCAATTATTATTGTGCTGTAATCCGGAACACAGCTGGTCTGACCATTTGGCCTAGAGGCTACAAGTGGACCACTTCCGTTGAGGTGGGACCTCCGGCACCTGCCCTTCTTTCAACTCTGCCCCAAACAGAAACAACCAGACAGGTGATGAATGGATTGTAGAACCTACATCTGTGAAGATATATCCATCAACCAGGCTTCCTCTGAACCACCTACACCTGTCTCCTAGTGGGATGTTGAGGATGTGCTCTGGGATCTGAACCTGTATAAAGGGCTGGTTATAACTTGTGACATATACACACAAACACCACGTATACATAACCTGTAGCCATAAAACCTCTTTTCAAAATATGGAAATTCATCTTGGTATGATCATCCATGATGAATCTGATTTGAGTGGTTTGGACAGTTCACTCTGCCAGCGCGTGGCACCATCTTAAGGCAGCTGCGCTCTCTCTTCTCCCCGGTTCCCCGTGCAGACCCATGGGAAGAAGTTCAATTTCGGTGGAAGGGAAAAGGCCGACCTCTCCGTCTCAGAGCGCCCCCGTCTCATCTCCCACCTACAACCATATTAGAGCCAGAGCATAACAGAAGCAGCCGTCGATGCGGCAACAAGGAATGCCAGACAGAAGAGGTGCCGCTGTTTCCGTTTTTGGAACACCTCCTTGGGCCATAGCCATAGGCTGCTGGAGACAGGGATAATCGGTCAAACTGAAACCTGTTACCGTTACCAGAGGAGGCTCATGGAGGCGCGTTCATCACACATCTAATATTAGAAACCTTGCAACGGCGCTGTCATCCCGAGCGCGCTTTACTTTATCACTGCCACTGGGTCTCGCGCGCACGGCGCACCAACGGATAATAGCAACAGGGGCCGAGCGACATATTTGTAAGTTGAAGGAGCAGTGCGGAAATGGATATAGATGTGTTGGTTAGGGTGTCGGGTTTTACGCAGGCGTCCGCCGCTCGGGCAGCTAGGCAGTGATATGCCGAGCCCTATTTTGAGTCGAGAATGGCCCGCCACCTGTTCCTCTCTGTCTGGCCGATCTGACTGCCCGTTTCCCCCGCCAGACACCGTCCTCTGACTGTCCTCTCACTCACTCCCTGACTGTCAACCTCGGGTGTCATTCCTTCAGGCAATTTAGCCGAGCTCGGTAACCCACTGTCCGTTATTATAAAGCGGTCAAAGAACAGTCCCTATTCTATTTTATACCTGTCTGGATTCTGTTGTGCTCTCCTGTGGGATTTTACGCATTTGTCTGTGGAACTTTGGAAGGAAAACGGAAGTATGGCTGAGGCCGGGCGACCTAAGGACCAGTGTGACGAGGCGGTAGAGGATGAGTTTGGGGAGATAATAAAATGTCGATCAGGTAGGAATGGCTTTAAATACCTAGTCTACAATAAGCACCAAGCGAGTTGCCAATGCCAACATGTCACTGACGTGATAGACACCAACCTCATCAAGTGTTCCAAAAGATTTGGTTACACAATGGGCCAAGAGTTTATGAGAACTTGTTTAGATATTAGCCATATGTAAACAGAGGTTGCGTATCAGAAATGGTCAGTGCCTGATAACACCCGTTGAACTCTCATCCTCATAACAATATGTCACGGACTAAGTTGGTGAGAGATATTATTAAGGTTTGGCCGTGCTAGTCAGGTCATGCAGACTGTCATAGGTACCAGTGGTATGTCTCTGTCTGAAAGGATGATCTATGAGCCCCCTGTCCACCCAGTAGGTGTTGTCACTTGACAGCTTTTCCACCCCAGAGAAGGCAAGTGTGCTCTCTCTCTCTCGCTCTCTCTCTCTCTCTCCCCTCTCTCTCTCTCTCTCTCTCTCTCCCCCCTCTCATGTCTCTCTCTCTCATCTATCTCTCTCCCCTCTCTCATCTCTCTCTCCCCTCTCTCTCTCTCTCTCTCTCTCTCCCTCTCATGTCTCTCTCTCTCATCTATCTCTCTCCCCTCTCTCATCTCTCTCCCCTCACTCTCTCTCTCCTCTCTCCCTCTCTGCCCTCTCATCTCTCTCTCCTCTCTCTCTCTGCCCTCTCTATCTCTCTCTCCCTCACTCTCTCTCTCTCTCTCCCTCTCTCTCTCTCCCTCACTCTCTCTCTCCCCTCTCCCCTCTCTCTCTCTCCCCTCACTCTCTCTCTCTCTGCCCTCTCTCATCTCTCTCTCCTCTCTCTCTCTCTCTCTCTCTCTCCCCTCACTCTCTCTCTCTCTCTGCCCTCTCTCTCTCTCCCCTCTCTCTCTCCTCCCTCTCTCTCTCTCTCCCTCTCTCTCTCTCTCCCCTCTCTCTCCCCCTCTCTCTCTCTCTCTCCCCTCTCTCTCTCTCTGCCCTCTCTCCCCCCTCTCCCCCCCTCTCCCCCTCCTCTCTCTATCTCAAAAAGATGAAGGGTGTACATTGTAAATACCACCAAATAAACAGATATATATTGGTGGTATTTACAATATTGTTTGTGCTCCACTGGTTTAACAGATATGTGAGTTTATCAAAGTGTATGAATGGGTGGCAGGTAGCCTAGAGGTTAGTGCATTGGGTTACAAACCAAAAGGTTGCTAGCTCGAATCTCGAGCTGACAAAGTGTAAAATCTGTGCCCTTGAGCAAGGCACCCTGATTTCTCCAGGGTCACTGTTGATAATGGCAGACCCTGGCTGTGACCCTACTCTCTGAGGGTGTCCCAAGTTGGGATCTGCAAAAAACACATTTACAATTCACACATATGTATTATCACACACGGGTACATATGTGAAATAGGCCAAAATGTAAGCACCCTCTGCCCGGCTCTGTCTGGCTCTGTCTGGCTCTGCCCGGCTCTGCCCGACGCCGTCAATAATTAATGTTCTGCATTAAAAGCAGGGGTCGAGTCTATTTGCGCTCCACCGGCTGAATTAGGACGGGTCACCAGCTACACAGGATGGAAATAGAGGCTGGAAGCAGTTGCCTAACTCCGAGCCGGCCCTCCACGGTGTGGGGTTTCACATATCCTAGTTTGGGAAGCTACCACCACTATCGTTGCCCCCCTCCCACCTCACATTGCTCTTAACTGACAAAGTTGTTGACTTGGTGACACAATGTTTGGGAATGTTTTGTTTTATCAGTCACCTGTATCCTACAGAATGAGGTTGTATCAGTCTCCTGTATCCTACAGAATGAGGTTGTATCAGTCTCCTGTATCCTACAGAATGAGGTTGTATCAGTCTCCTGTATCCTACAGTCAGAGCATTTTACAGATCACTGCACCTGTACTTAGACTATCTGTAAACAGCCCATCTATCTACCTACCTCATTCATCCCCATACTGGTATTTATTCATTTATTTTGCTCCTTTGCACCCCAGTATCTCTACCTGCACATTCATCTTCTGCCAATCTACCATTCCAGTGTTTAATTGCTATCAGTCACCTGTATCCTACAGAATGAGGTTGTATCAGTCTCCTGTATCCTACAGAATGAGGTTGTATCAGTCTCCTGTATCCTACAGAATGAGGTTGTATCAGTCTCCTGTATCATACAGAATGAGGTTGTATCAGTCACCTGTATCCTACAGAATGAGGTTGTATCAGTCTCCTGTATCCTACAGAATGAGGTTGTATCAGTCACCTGTATCCTACAGAATGAGGTTGTATCAGTCACCTGTATCCTACAGAATGAGGTTGTATCAGTCTCCTGTATCCTACAGAATGAGGTTGTATCAGTCTCCTGTATCCTACAGAATGAGGTTGTATCAGTCACCTGTATCCTACAGAATGAGGTTGTATCAGTCTCCTGTATCCTACAGAATGAGGTTGTATCAGTCTCCTGTATCCT
>NW_027040375.1:204917-264917 GCF_034236695.1 Oncorhynchus nerka
AGAGGAGCTTTGGTAATGATTATGTGGTGGACTAGCACCAACCCTTGTGTTTTACACACACACACACACACACACACACACACACACACACACACACACACACACACACACACACACACACACACACACACAGGCTCTTTGAGGATGAGGTAGTGATTAACGACTGGATCAGATCGATAGGCAGGATACAGGCCTCCAGTAATCAACCTGATTGTCTAACACACACACACACACACACACACACACACACTAACACACTAACACACTAACACACTAACACACACACTCACACACACACACACACACACACACACACACACACACACACACACACACACACACACACACACACACCAGCAGCAGCAATAGATATGCAATATGGTTCACTTTAACATGCCTTTGATTCAGCCCCTCTCTTAGTTTTCCAATGGTCTGTTTGTGTCTCCCCTCCCTCTTCTCCCCCTCCCTCCTCTCCCCCTCCCTCCTCTCTCTCTCTCTCTTCTCCCCCCTCTCCCTCCCCCTCCTCTCTGTTTCTCTCTCTGCCTCTCTCTCTCTCTCTCCTCTCTCTCTCTCTCTCTCTCTCTCTCTCTCTCTCTCTCTCTCTGTCTCTCTCTCTCTCTCTCTCTCTCTCAATGTCTCTCTCTCTCTCTCTCTCAATGTCTCTCTCTCTCTCTCTCAATGTCTCTCTCTCTCAATGTCTCTCTCTCTCTCTCTCAATGTCTCTCTCTCTCTCTCTCTCTCTCTCTCAATGTCTCTCTCTCTCTCTCTCTCTCTCTCTCTCTCTCTCTCTCTCTCTCTCTCTCTCTCTCTCAATGTCTCTCTCTCTCTCTCTCTCAATGTCTCTCTCTCTCTCTCTCTCTCTCAATGTCTCTCTCTCTCAATGTCTCAATGTCTCTCTCTCTCTCTCTCTCTCTCTCTCTCTCTCTCTCTCTCTCTCTCTCTCTCTCGGTGCATGCTGGGTGTTTTTGGAGTTTGAGTGTTTGGTGTGGAAAGCTCTATCCTAACTAACTTTCTTGATTCTTTTCTTTACATGTTATTTTCTATGGTGGAGGGTTAATGCAATATTTGTTTTTAGCGGTATCCAAAGTTTTTTTTTTCAAAGTTAGGGTGGAAGAGGACAGAGTAACTTTCCGGGGGTGGAAGGTGTAGTGTGCGCAATGGCTTCTCAGCCTAGCGCGGACGAGACGCTGTCGATACAGCATGGATTCAGGTGTGTTCCTGAGAACGGAGTTAAGGTGGAGGAGGTTCTGCTCGCGGTCGGTGAACAGGTAGGAGCTGAGTTTATACATTCTGCTTCTAGAATGAACAAAGCTGTGGTTGTGTTCATGAAAAGGGCAAATTTGGTCGGTAGGCTAATTGCTAGCGGAATATTTGTAAGAGATGTGTTGGTGTCAATTTCACCTCTCTCTACCCCTTCAACAAGAGTTGTAGTGGCAAATTTGCCTCCGTTTATTACGGACGATCAAATTAGGAAAGAGCTGAGTCGTTTTGGTAAGTTTGCTAGCGGTTTCCGTGTACTGTCAGCAGGTTTTCAGGCAGATGCCGTTAAGCACGTTGTTTCGTTCAGGCGGCAAGTGTTTATGTTTCTGAACAATAATGAGCAACAGCTAAATGTGCATTTCAAAGTGAGGCATGGGGAGGGGCTCTATGCAGGTTTTGCCAGCACAGATAGTCTACGGTGTTTTGAATGTGGGGATTTGGGGCACAAGAGCTTTGCGTGCCCACATAAAGGCCATAGACGGAGTGAGGGTGCAAGTGGGGAAATCGAGGTCAAAATGCAGGGGTAAGGAGATGCAGACAGCAGAGGCTGGGCCTAGTCAGTCTAGAGATGGTGGTGTAGATGAGACTGGGGCTAGTCAGGCTAGAGATGGTGGAGAAGCAGAGGCTGGGTCTAGTCAGGCTAGAGATGGTGGGGTAGCTGAGGCTGGGCCTAGACATGCTATGGAGGGTGGTGCAGATAATGCTGGGCCTAGTCATGCTATGGAGGGTGGTGTAGCTGAGGCTGGCCCTAGTCATGCTATGGAGGGTGGTGTAGCTGAGGCTGGCCCTAGTCATGCTATAGAGGGTGGTGCAGATGATACTGCGTCTAGTCAGGTTATTCTAGTGGATGAGGAGAGTATAGTGGGAAGTGTAAGAGATTAGGGGGGAGGAGGAGGGTGTCAAGAGGAAAAGGAAAAAGGATGTGGATAAAGGTACCATGGAAATGTTGCCTGTTGCTGTGGGTGAGGCCCTAAACAGAGAGAAAGGGCAGGTGGTCAGGGTGGGAGATAGAGAAGAGGAGGAAAGTGAGTCTGAGGAAGAGGATGAGGAGTTATTTTTTTCAGACTCCTCTTCAATTGGCCCGGAGCTGACAGCCAGTCAACCAGAGGGGTCTAAGTACACGTTGAGAGAACTGACAAGGTTCCTGAATGAGACTAAGGGGAAAAAAGTTAATCTTGAGACTTTTTTCCTGATCCTAGAAAGTTTGTAAGATCAGTACAACATGCTATGAGAAATGAGGGGCATGGTGCCCTCTCACCCAGGAAACGGTTTAGGTTGAGGAAGTGGGTCACAATAGTGCGTAAAGGTTTACCTTCAGACACTGTTTAAATGTTTAATTTCTTACTGACACTGGGGCTTTTTGAGCTTTGCTATTGGTCTATTTCTCTGCTGGCTTTTCTCCCACTTCTTATGGAGACTCTTCGGGTAGGCTCGCTCAATATAAATGGCGCCAGAGATGCGGGAAAGAGGAGTGTGTTGGGTGAATATGTAAAACAAAAAAAAGTACAGGTGTTGTTTCTGCAGGAGACTCATAGTGATGTGGTGAATGAAGTTGATTGGGGGCTCTGGTGGAAAGGGGCAAGTGTGTTGAGCCATGGGACAAATCTTAGTGCAGGGGTGGCAGTCCTTTTTGCACCGGGTCTGGCTGTAAAAATTTGCTCCTCAAAGGAGGTGTGTAGGGTAGGTTGCTTGTTGTTAAAGCAGAAATTAACAACATGGTTTTTGTCTTTATAAATGTGTATGCGCCTAACACAGGGAGAGAAAGAGGGGTTCTATTTGGGAGTCTTAGACAGGAACTTCACAAGTAGCGCCTGAGGAGACGCTGGTGATCGGAGGTGACTGGAACTGTACAATGGATTTTACAAAAGACAGAAATGGGGAAGAGCCTCATTCAGTGTCAGTGGGAGTGTTAAGGGACATCTTTAATCAGTTTGACCTAGTGGATGTTTGGAGAACTAAACATCCAAACACAAGACAGTATACGTGGGTGAAGGTTTTGGGGCTAGGGTGAGTGCAGCTCGACTTGATCGTTTTTACATGTCCAGGAATCAGAGCAATAGGCTGCTGGGTGCTACCATTCTCCCAGTGGGGTTTTCGGATCACCACATAACCATGGCTCGGCTGTCTATTTCACCAGGGCCCCGGCAGGCATCTTATTGGAAGTTCAATGTAAAGCTCTTACAAGATGCCACCTTTTGCTCAGGTTTCCAGACTTTTTGGGAAAGATGGGGGCAGCGAAGAGAGGAGTATGAGTCTCTGAGTCAATGGTGGGATGTGGGGAAAGTGCAAATTCGGCTTTTCTGTCAACAGTACACAGCTCTCTCATCCTCAGAGGCTAGGAGAGTATTGGGGGAACTAGAGCGGTGTATTAGTGAGATGGAGGTAGAGATGGTGGGGCAAGGCAATGTAGGCCTCCAGGCTAACTTAGCCGACTACGTAGGGACCTGGGCAGTTTTTTCCAGGTTAAAGCAAAGGGAGCACTTGTAAGAGCTAGGTTCTCCATGCTCAAGGAGATGGATGCTCCCAGCTCCTTCTTCTTTGGTTTGGAAAGACAGAGCAGTGATGCCAAGGGTATGCATTGTCTACGGCTGTCTGATGGGAGGGTGACCTCTGTGGTGGGGGAGATGCGGGAGCGGACTGTGGAGTTTTATACTGAATTGTATAGGGCAGAAATGTGTGATCCTATGTGTGCTCAGGTCTTGTTCGAAGGACTCCTAAGCTCTCTCGGGCACAGAGGGATGAAATGGACATTCCTCTGTTGTCACATGAACTGGCAGAGGCAGTAACCCAGATGTCCCCGGTCGTGCACCCGGGGTCGATGGACTTCCAGTGGAATTTTACAAAAATTCTGGGAACAATTGGACAGGATTTCTTTTGCGTGTTGCGTGAATGCGTCGGGGTAGGAGAGTTGCCGATGAGCTGCCGTCGGGCGCTCTGACTCTCCTGCCCAAAAAAGGGGACTTGTGTGAACTTAAGAACTGGAGGCCTGTGGCATTACTCTGTGCGGACTACAAGATTTTTGCCAAGGTCCTCTCTAACAGACTGAAGTCCCATCTGGACTCTATAATACACAAGGACCAGACATATTGTGTACCGGGACGCTCAATCACGGACAACTTGTTCTTGATTAGGGACATGTTGGACTTGTCGAGAGGTTCTAATGTGAACTTTGGACTGGTCTCTTTAGATCAAGAGAAGGCTTTTGATAGAGTGGATCATGAGTATCTGTTTAATGTGATGTCTGTGTTTGGGTTTGGGAAGAGTTTTGTGACCTGTGTGAAGCTGTTGTATGCTGGGGCGTCATGTATGGTTAAGGTGGGAGGGGGCTCAGTAGGCCAGTCTGGGTGAGACGGGGGATTAGACAAGGATGCCCTCTATCTGGGCAGCTGTACACACTAGCCATTGAGCCTTTTTTAGGACTGCTACGCAGGAGACTGCGGGGAGTGTGCTGGACAGGCATGGATGTGGTGACAGGAATAGCAGTCTCAGCATATGCAGATGATGTTTCTGTGATGGTCAGGGATGAGCAAGATATGCAGGAACTAGAGACCAGTCTGAAGGTGTACGAGGGAGCTTCATCAGCTAAGGTAAACTGGGGAAAGAGCAAAGCTCTGTTATGTGGGGCATGGGGGATAGGGCTCCTCCTCTGCTTCCAGGGGTTTGCAGTGGGGTTGTGAAGGGCTTAAAGTGTTGGGGGTGTACCTGGGCTCGGAGAGGTGGGTCAGCAAGAACTGGGAGGGGCTGTCACAGGCAGTGGTGTCAAGACTGGCCAGGTGGAGGTGGCTCCTGTCCCAAGTGTCATATAGAGGGAGGGTGCTGATAATCAACAACCTGGTGGCATCTTCCTTGTGGCATAAACTGGCTGTCCTCAACCCCCGCCGGTCTGCTTGCAGACCTGCAACGCAAGCTGGTGGACTTCTTTTGGTCGGGACATCACTGGCTGAAGGCAGCAGTTTTGTACATGACCGTACACGAAGGAGGACAGGGCCTGGTGGAACTGGAGAGCAGGATGGCTGCTTTCCGACTAAAGGCGGTGCAGAGACTGCTGTACCACACTGATGTTGGCTGGAGGGAACCAGCATGCGCTGCTGAGGAGAGCTGGCGGATTAGGGTTGGACCGGCAGCTGTTCCTCATGAAGCTGGAGAGGCTGAGTACAGCAGGTCTCTCAGAGTTTTACTCTGCGGTGCTGAGGGCCTGGCAGCTGCTAAGACCCACACGAGAAGGGGGTGTGGAGCCTGGGCAGTGGGTGTGGGAGGAGCCTATCTTCCACAACCCAGCCATCCCTTTGAGATCGGTTCAGTCGGCCAACCTGCAGAGGCAACTGATGGCAGGGGGTTTACAAAGGCTGGGTGACCTGAGACTGCTGGGAGAGGAGGGGTGGAAAACCCCGGAGGTCTTGGCGCAACAAACAGGAATAACGTCTCTTAGGCTGCTGGAGAGATTCCTGGAGGAGGTCCAGGAGGCACTGTCTGAGCCGGTAAGGGGGTGTTTGAGAGGCCAAAGGGAGAGGGGCCACCAATGTTCCCGCCACTGCAGGTGACGGCAGAGACTGGAGACTGGCAAGGGGGTCTGGAGGACTTGTTAGATTTTAACACTCCGAGCCTGGGGAGTTTGAGGGGTGGGAGGTAAAGCCCTCTACAACCTCTGTGTTAAGGTTAGGAGCATTAGAAGCCTAACAGGAGTGAAGGCACATCAGTGGCAGGGGGTATGTGGGGCGGAGAGTATGGTGGGTTTTAGATGGAGGGCGCTCTACAAACCCCCAGTACCAAAGAGGTCAGGGGACCTCCAGTGGAGGGTTCTTCATGGAGCCCTGGCCACTAACAGCTGGTTGGCACGGGTTGATCCGGGAATTGGGCAGGGGTGTCCTTTCAGTCAAATGAAAGAAACTGTAATTCATGTGTTTTCTGTGTGCACCAGGTTAATGCCATTAATGTCTCTGTTGGAATGTCTGTGTGACAGGTTGGGGGTGGTTTTTGCTGTTGGGATGTTTATAATGGGATACAGGTATTCGAGTAAGGAGAAAGAAAAATGTGTTTTGTTGAATTTTCTGTTTGCGCAGGCAAAGTTAGCTATTTGGCTAACAAGGAGGAACAGGGTCAAAGGTGGGGGGATAACAGACCCTTTACTACTGTTTAATGGGATGGTCTCTGCGCGCCTTAGGGTTGAGTTTGAGTTCTATAAAATGATCAAATGTGTGGAGATGTTTGAGGAGATATGGTGTGTTGGGGGGGCTGTCTGTATTGCTGGGGAAGATGTTTTGGATATACGGTTGTAGGAGAGGTTTTTTGTGTATGGTGATTTGTACAGGATATATTTTTATTTTTTTATTTTAGGAGTGGGGGGGTGAGTTTTAAATGAATTGAGAATGTTTCAATAAAGAAAGACCAAAAGTCAAAGTCTCTCTCTCTCTCTCTCTCTCTCTCTCTCTCTCTCTCTCTCTCTCTCTCTCTCTCTCTCTCAATGTCTCTCTCTCTCTCAATGTCTCTCTCTCTCTCTCTCTCAATGTCTCTCTCTCTCTCTCTCTCTCTCTCTCAATGTCTCTCTCTCTCTCTCTCAATGTCTCTCTCTCTCTCTCTCTCTCTCTCTCAATGTCTCTCTCTCTCTCTCTCTCTCTCTCTCTCTCTCTCTCTCTCTCTCTCTCTCTCTCTCTCTCTCTCTCTCTCTCTCTCAATGTCTCTCTCTCTCTCTCAATGTCTCTCTCTCTCTCTCTCTCTCTCTCAATGTCTCTCTCTCTCAATGTCTCAATGTCTCTCTCTCTCTCTCTCTCTCTCTCTCTCTCTCTCTCTCTCTCTCTCTCTCTCTCTCTCTCTCTCTCAATCTCTCTCTCAATCTCTCTCTCTCTCTCTCTCAATGTCTCTCTCTCTCTCTCTCAATGTCTCTCTCTCTCTCTCTCTCTCTCTCAATGTCTCTCTCTCTCTCTCAATGTCTCTCTCTCTCTCTCTCTCAATGTCTCTCTCTCTCTCTCTCTCTCTCAATGTCTCTCTCTCTCTCTCTCTCTCTCTCAATGTCTCTCTCTCTCTCTCTCTCTCTCTCTCTCTCTCTCTCTCTCTCTCAATGTCTCTCTCTCTCTCTCAATGTCTCTCTCTCTCTCTCTCTCTCTCAATGTCTCTCTCTCTCTCTCTCTCAATGTCTCTCTCTCTCTCTCTCTCAATGTCTCTCTCTCTCTCTCAATGTTGGATGTCATAAGGTGAAAGCACCAATTTGTAAGTCGCTCTGGATAAGAGCGTCTGCTAAATGACTTAAATGTAAATGTAAATGTGTGTGTGTGTGTGTGTACCCTGTGTGTGTGTGTATGTGTGTACTCTGTGTGTGTGTGTGTGTACCCTGTGTGTGTGTATGTGTGTACTCTGTGTGTGTGTGTGTGTGTGTACTCTGTGTGTGTGTATGTGTGTACTCTGTGTGTGTGTGTGTGGCACACTGTGTGCTCACGTCCGCTGGAGAGATAGAGAAATGAATCATGTTTGTTTGAGATGCTGTAATAATGTCTGCTTTCATCACACAGCACAACAGAGAGACATTACAATCACGGCTCTGTTTTCTGTTGCTCTTCATTTAATCCTTCACCGTTCCCTTGGCTTGGACCTTTCCTCATGAATAAAGTAGGAGGACTTCTGACCAATCTGACTGCATCTCTGTAAAGGGGCTACGTTGCTCTTCATGGTAGCTGCAATAAGGACACGGCCACTCGATGTTCTAGCTGCTATATGTTCTGATCAGAGGACAGGGCCAGTCGATGTTCTAGCTACTATATGTTCTGATCAGAGGACAGGGCCAGTTGATGTTCTAGCTGCTATATGTTCTGATCAGAGGACAGGGCCAGTTGATGTTCTAGCTGCTATATGTTCTGATCAGAGGACAGGGCCAGTCGACGTTCTAGCTGCTATATGTTCTGATCAGAGGACACGGCCAGTCGATGTTCTAGCTGCTATATGTTCTGATCAGAGGACAGGAACAGTTGATGTTCTAGCTGCTATATGTTCTGATCAGAGGACAGGGCCAGTTGATGTTCTAGCTGCTATATGTTCTGATCAGAGGACAGGGCCAGTTGATGTTCTAGCTGCTATATGTTCTGATCAGAGGACAGGGCCAGTCGACGTTCTAGCTGCTATATGTTCTGATCAGAGGAGGGCCAGGATGTTCTAGCTGCTATATGTTCTGATCAGAGGACAGGGCCAGTCGATGTTCTATATGCTCTGATCAGAGGACAGGGCCAGTCGATGTTCTAGCTGCTATATGCTCTGATCAGAGGACAGGGCCAGTCGATGTTCTAGCTGCTATATGTTCTGATCAGAGGACAGGGCCAGTCGATGTTCTAGCTGCTATATGTTCTGATCAGAGGACAGGGCCAGTCGATGTTCTAGCTGCTATATGCTCTGATCAGAGGACAGGGCCAGTCGATGTTCTAGCTGCTATATGCTCTGATCAGAGGACAGGGCCAGTCGATGTCGATGTTCTAGCTGCTATATGCTCTGATCAGAGGACAGGGCCAGTCGATGTTCTAGCTGCTGCTATCATGATGTTCTGATCATGTTCTGATCAGAGGACAGGGCCAGTCGATGTTCTAGCTGCTATATGTTCTGATCAGAGGACAGGGCCAGTCGATGTTCTAGCTGCTATATGTTCTGATCAGAGGACAGGGCCAGTCGATGTTCTAGCTGCTATATGTTCTGATCAGAGGACAGGGCCAGTCGATGTTCTAGCTGCTATATGTTCTGATCAGAGGACAGGGCCAGTCGATGTTCTAGCTGCTATATGCCTGATCAGAGGACAGGGCCAGTCGATGTTCTAGCTGCTATATGTTCTGACCAGAGGACAGGGCCAGTCGATGTTCTAGCTGCTATATGTTCTGATGTCAGATATGTTCTGACAGGGCCAGTCGATGTTCTAGCTGCTATATGTTCTGATCAGAGGACAGGGCCAGTCGATGTTCTAGCTGCTATATGTTCTGATCAGAGGACAGGGCCAGTCGATGTTCTAGCTGCTATATGCCCTGCTCAGAGGACAGGGCCAGTCGATGTTCTAGCTGCTATATGTTCTGACCAGAGGACAGGGCCAGTCGATGTTCTACCTGCTATATGCTCTGATCAGAGGACAGGGCCAGTCGATGCTCTAGCTGCTATATGCTCTGATCAGAGGACAGGGCCAGTCGATGTTCTAGCTGCTATATGTTCTGATCAGAGGACAGGGCCAGTCGATGTTCTAGCTGCTATATGTTCTGATCAGAGGACAGGGCCAGTCGATGTTCTAGCTGCTATATGTTCTGATCAGAGGACAGGGCCAGTCGATGTTCTAGCTGCTATATGTTCTGATCAGAGGACAGGGCCAGTCGATATTCTAGCTGCTATATGTTCTGACCAGAGGACAGGGCCAGTCGATGTTCTAGCTGCTATATGTTCTGATCAGAGGACAGGGCCAGTTGATGTTCTAGCTGCTATATGTTCTGACCAGAGGACAGGGCCAGTCGATGTTCTAGCTGCTATATGTTCTGACCAGAGGACAGGGCCAGTCGATGTTCTAGCTGCTATATGTTCTGACCAGAGGACAGGGCCAGTCGATGTTCTAGCTGCTATATGTTCTGATCAGAGGACAGGGCCAGTCGATGTTCTAGCTGCTATATGTTCTGATCAGAGGACAGGGCCAGTCGATGTTCTAGCTGCTATATGTTCTGATCAGAGGACAGGGCCAGTCGATGTTCTAGCTGCTATATGTTCTGATCAGAGGACAGGGCCAGTCGATGTTCTAGCTGCTATATGCCCTGATCAGAGGACAGGGCCAGTCGATGTTCTAGCTGCTATATGTTCTGACCAGAGGACAGGGCCAGTCGATGTTCTAGCTGCTATATGTTCTGATCAGAGGACAGGGCCAGTCGATGTTCTAGCTGCTATATGTTCTGATCAGAGGACAGGGCCAGTCGATGTTCTAGCTGCTATATGTTCTGATCAGAGGACAGGGCCAGTCGATGTTCTAGCTGCTATATGCCCTGATCAGAGGACAGGGCCAGTCGATGTTCTAGCTGCTATATGTTCTGACCAGAGGACAGGGCCAGTCGATGTTCTACCTGCTATATGCTCTGATCAGAGGACAGGGCCAGTCGATGCTCTAGCTGCTATATGCTCTGATCAGAGGACAGGGCCAGTCGATGTTCTAGCTGCTATATGTTCTGATCAGAGGACAGGGCCAGTCGATGTTCTAGCTGCTATATGTTCTGATCAGAGGACAGGGCCAGTCGATGTTCTAGCTGCTATATGTTCTGATCAGAGGACAGGGCCAGTCGATATTCTAGCTGCTATATGTTCTGATCAGAGGACAGGGCCAGTTGATGTTCTAGCTGCTATATGTTCTGATCAGAGGACAGGGCCAGTCGATGTTCTAGCTGCTATATGCTCTGATCAGAGGACAGGGCCAGTTGATGTTCTAGCTGCTATATGCTCTGATCAGAGGACAGGGCCAGTCGATGATCTAGCTGCTATATGTTCTGATCAGAGGACAGGGCCAGTCGATGTTCTAGCTGCTATATGTTCTGATCAGAGGACAGGGCCAGTCGATGTTCTAGCTGCTATATGTTCTGATCAGAGGACAGGGCCAGTCGATGTTCTAGCTGCTATATGCTCTGATCAGAGGACAGGGCCAGTCGATGTTCTAGCTGCTATATGTTCTGATCAGAGGACAGGGCCAGTCGATGTTCTAGCTGCTATATGTTCTGAGCAGAGGACAGGGCCAGTCGATGTTCTAGCTGCTATATGCTCTGATCAGAGGACAGGGCCAGTTGATGTTCTAGCTGCTATATGCTCTGATCAGAGGACAGGGCCAGTCGATGTTCTAGCTGCTATATGTTCTGATCAGAGGACAGGGCCAGTCGATGTTCTAGCTGCTATATGTTCTGTTCAGAGGACAGGGCCAGTCGATGTTCTAGCTTCTATATGTTCTGATCAGAGGACAGGGCCAGTCGATGTTCTAGCTGCTATATGTTCTGATCAGAGGACAGGGCCAGTCGATGTTCTAGCTGCTATATGTTCTGATCAGAGGACAGGGCCAGTCGATGTTCTAGCTGCTATATGTTCTGACCAGAGGACAGGGCCAGTCGATGTTCTAGCTGCTATATGTTCTGACCAGAGGACAGGGCCAGTCGATGTTCTAGCTGCTATATGTTCTGACCAGAGGACAGGGCCAGTCGATGTTCTAGCTGCTATATGTTCTGATCAGAGGACAGGGCCAGTCGATGTTCTAGCTGCTATATGTTCTGATCAGAGGACAGGGCCAGTCGATGTTCTAGCTGCTATATGTTCTGATCAGAGGACAGGGCCAGTCGATGTTCTACCTGCTATATGCTCTGATCAGAGGACAGGGCCAGTCGATGCTCTAGTTGCTATATGCTCTGATCAGAGGACAGGGCCAGTCGATGTTCTAGTTGCTATATGTTCTGATCAGAGGACAGGGCCAGTCGATGTTCTAGCTGCTATATGTTCTGATCAGAGGACAGGGCCAGTCGATGTTCTAGCTGCTATATGTTCTGATCAGAGGACAGGGCCAGTCGATTCTCTAGCTGCTATATGCTCTGATCAGAGGACAGGGCCAGTCGATGTTCTAGCTGCTATATGTTCTGACCAGAGGACAGGGCCAGTCGACGTTCTAGCTGCTATATGTTCTGATCAGAGGACAGGGCCAGTCGACGTTCTAGCTGCTATATGTTCTGATCACAGGACAGGGCCAGTCGATGTTCTAGCTGCTATATGTTCTGATCAGAGGACAGGGCCAGTCGATGTTCTAGCTGCTATATGTTCTGATCAGAGGACAGGGCCAGTCGATGTTCTAGCTGCTATATGTTCTGATCAGAGGACAGGGCCAGTCGACGTTCTAGCTGCTATATGTTCTGATCAGAGGACAGGGCCAGTCGATGTTCTAGCTGCTATATGTTCTGATCAGAGGACAGGGCCAGTCGATGTTCTAGCTGCTATATGTTCTGATCAGAGGACAGGGCCAGTCGATGTTCTAGCTGCTATATGTTCTGATCAGAGGACAGGGCCAGTCGATGTTCTAGCTGCTATATGTTCTGATCAGAGGACAGGGCCAGTCGATGTTCTAGCTGCTATATGTTCTGATCAGAGGACAGGGCCAGTCGATGTTCTAGCTGCTATATGTTCTGACCAGAGGACAGGGCCAGTCGACGTTCTAGCTGCTATATGTTCTGATCAGAGGACAGGGCCAGTCGATGTTCTAGCTGCTATATGTTCTGATCAGAGGGCAGGGCCAGTCGACGTTCTAGCTGCTATATGCTCTGATCAGAGGACAGGGCCAGTCGATGTTCTAGCTGCTATATGTTCTGACCACAGGACAGAGCCAGTCGACGTTCTAGCTGCTATATGTTCTGATCAGAGGACAGGGCCAGTCGACGTTCTAGCTGCTATATGTTCTGATCACAGGACAGGGCCAGTCGATGTTCTAGCTGCTATATGTTCTGATCAGAGGACAGGGCCAGTCGATGTTCTAGCTGCTATATGTTCTGATCAGAGGACAGGGCCAGTCGATGTTCTAGCTGCTATATGTTCTGATCAGAGGACAGGGCCAGTCGATGTTCTAGCTGCTATATGTTCTGATCAGAGGACAGGGCCAGTCGATGTTCTAGCTGCTATATGTTCTGATCAGAGGACAGGGCCAGTCGATGTTCTAGCTGCTATATGTTCTGATCAGAGCACAGGGCCAGTCGATGTTCTAGCTGCTATATGTTCAGACCAGAGGACAGGGCCAGTCGACGTTCTAGCTGCTATATGTTCTGATCAGAGGACAGGGCCAGTCGATGTTCTAGCTGCTATATGTTCTGATCAGAGGACAGGGCCAGTCTATGTTCTAGCTGCTATATGCTCTGATCAGAGGACAGGGCCAGTCGATGTTCTAGCTGCTATATGTTCTGACCAGAGGACAGGGCCAGTCGATGTTCTAGCTGCTATATGTTCTGATCAGAGGACAGGGCCAGTCGATGTTCTAGCTGTGTGATGAGGATGAGGCCGTCACTCCCTCCGGGTCACTGATCCAACAACTGTTTCTGTATACCACTTATCATAAAGACACTTATCCAAAGAGATAACAGGACAGGAAGTGCACATATAGTGTAGGAGTGGATCCCTGCTGGAATTAAACGACAACCATGGCGTTGCCAGGTAGTGCCACACTAACCAACTGAGCCGTACAAGACAGGAGGACTTGTGTTTATTGGCGTAGACTGGTTGAATGCTCAGATGATCTGTCATCCACTTCAATATGTTTCCTCTCTTCAGCAAGTTGAGAGTTCTGCCCAGAGTCACATTTCACATCTATTTCAGTCTCGTTTTAATCTCTGTCTGCGTCTCAAATGGAAACCTGTTTCCTTTAAATCCCACAGGGATCTGGTCAAACGTAGTGCGCTATATAGGGAATAGGGTACCATTTTGGACTGTGATTTCAGCATTCTCTCCGCCTCCTTTATCTCATCAGTCATAAGACTCTCTTAAAACCACACTGTATTTCAGGACTGTTCTCTACCCCTCCTCTTCTCTACCCCTCCTCTTCTCTCTACCCCTCCTCTTCTCTACCCCTCCTCTTCTCTACCCCTCCTCTTCTCTCTACCCCTCCTCTTCTCTCTACCCCTCCTCTTCTCTCTACCCCTCCTCTTCTCTACCCCTCCTCTTCTCTACCCCTCCTCTTCTCTCTACCCCTCCTCTTCTCTCTACCCCTCCTCTTCTCTACCCCTCCTCTTCTCTCTACCCCTCCTCTTCTCTCTACCCCTCCTCTTCTCTACCCTCCTCTTCTCTCTACCCCTCCTCTTCTCTACCCCTCCTCTTCTCTCTACCCATCCTCTTCTCTACCCCTCCTCTTCTCTATCCCTCCTCTTCTCTCTACCCCTCCTCTTCTCTCTACCCCTCCTCTTCTCTCTACCCATCCTCTTCTCTACCCCTCCTCTTCTCTACCCCTCCTCTTCTCTCTACCCCTCCTCTTCTCTCTACCCCTCCTCTTCTCTCTACCCCTCCTCTTCTCTACCCCTCCTCTTCTCTACCCCTCCTCTTCTCTCTACCCATCCTCTTCTCTACCCCTCCTCTTCTCTACCCCTCCTCTTCTCTCTACCCCTCCTCTTCTCTCTACCCCTCCTCTTCTCTACCCCTCCTCTTCTATCTACCACTCCTCTTCTCTACCCCTCCTCTCTCTACCCCTCCTCTTCTCTCTACCCCTCCTCTTCTCTACCCTCCTCTTCTCTCTACCCCTCCTCTTCTCTCTACCCCTCCTCTTCTCTACCTCTCCTCTTCTCTACCCCTCCTCTTCTCTACTCTCCTCTTCTCTACCCCTCCTCTTCTCTACCCCTCCTCTTCTCTACCCCTCCTCTTCTCTACCCCTCCTCTTCTCTCTACCTCTCCTCTTCTCTACCCCTCCTCTTCTCTCTACCCCTCCTCTTCTCTCTACCCCTCCTCTTCTCTACCCTCCTCTTCTCTCTACCCCTCCTCTTCTCTCTACCCTCCTCTTCTCTCTACCCCTCCTCTTCTCTCTACCCCTCCTCTTCTCTACCTCTCCTCTTCTCTACCCCCTCCTCTTCTCTCTACCCCTCCTCTTCTCTCTACCCCTCCTCTTCTCTACCTCTCCTCTTCTCTACCCCTCCTCTTCTCTCTACTCTCCTCTTCTCTACCCCTCCTCTTCTCTCTACCCCTCCTCTTCTCTACCCCTCCTCTTCTCTACCCCTCCTCTTCTCTCTACCTCTCCTCTTCTCTACCCCTCCTCTTCTCTCTACCCCTCCTCTTCTCTCTACCCCTCCTCTTCTCTCTACCCCTCCTCTTCTCTCTACCCCTCCTCTTCTCTCTACCCCTCCTCTTCTCTACCCCTCCTCTTCTCTCTACCCCTCCTCTTCTCTCTACCCCTCCTCTTCTCTCTACCCCTCCTCTTCTCTACCCCTCCTCTTCTCTCTACCCCTCCTCTTCTCTCTACCCCTCCTCTTCTCTCTACCCCTCCTCTTCTCTCTACCCCTCCTCTTCTCTCTACCCCTCCTCTTCTCTCTACCCCTCCTCTTCTCTACCCTCCTCTTCTCTCTACCCCTCCTCTTCTCTCTACCCCTCCTCTTCTCTACCCTCCTCTTCTCTCTACCCCTCCTCTTCTCTCTACCCCTCCTCTTCTCTCTACCTCTCCTCTTCTCTACCCCTCCTCTTCTCTCTACCCCTCCTCTTCTCTCTACCCCTCCTCTTCTCTACCCCTCCTCTTCTCTCTACCCCTCCTCTTCTCTACCCCTCCTCTTCTCTCTACCCCTCCTCTTCTCTACCCCTCCTCTTCTCTCTACCCCTCCTCTTCTCTCTACCTCTCCTCTTCTCTACCCCTCCTCTTCTCTCTACCCCTCCTCTTCTCTCTACCCCTCCTCTTCTCTCTACCCCTCCTCTTCTCTACCCCTCCTCTTCTCCACCCCTCCTCTTCTCTCTACCCCTCCTCTTCTCTCTACCCCTCCTCTTCTCTACCCCTCCTCTTCTCTCTACCCCTCCTCTTCTCCACCCCTCCTCTTCTCTCTACCCCTCCTCTTCTCTCTACCCCCCTCTTCTCTACCCCTCCTCTTCTCTCTACCCCTCCTCTTCTCTACCCCTCCTCTTCTCTCTACCCCTCCTCTTCTCTACCCTCCTCTTCTCTCTACCCCTCCTCTTCTCTCTACCTCTCCTCTTCTCTACCCCTCCTCTTCTCTCTACCCCTCCTCTTCTCTCTACCCCTCCTCTTCTCTACCCCTCCTCTTCTCCACCCCTCCTCTTCTCTCTACCCCTCCTCTTCTCTCTACCCCTCCTCTTCTCTCTACCCCTCCTCTTCTCTACCCCTCCTCTTCTCCACCCTCCTCTTCTCTACCCCTCCTCTTCTCCACCCCTCCTCTTCATTGTGTTGTTGTTAACCTCCTGTTACTACTGAGGCTTCCTTTAGTGGTGAACTGACTGTCTGTTTGGCTGTCTGTCTGTCTGGCCCTGTAACTGTCTGTCTGTCTGTCTGTCTGTCTGTCTGTCTGTCTGTCTGTCTGTCTGTCTGTCCCCATAACTGTCTCTCTGTCTAGCCTCATGGGGCTCCCGAGTGGCGCAGCAGTCTAAGGCACTGCATCTCAGTGCTAGAGGCGTCACTACAGACCCTGGCTCAACTCCAGTCTGTATCACAACCGACCGAGTCTGGCTCTCTGGCCCCATAATTGTCTGAATGTCTGTCTGGCCCAAAACTGTCTGTCTGTCTCGCCCCATAACTGTCTGTCTGTCTGTCTGTCTGTCTGTCTGGCCCTGTAACTGTCTGTCTGTCTGTCTGTCTGTCTGTCTGTCTGTCTGTCTGTCTGTCTGGCCCCATAACTGTCTCTCTGTCTAGCCTCATGGGGCTCCCGAGTGGCGCAGCAGTCTAAGGCACTGCATCTCAGTGCTAGAGGCGTCACCTCAGACCCTGGCTCAACTCCAGTCTGTCTCACAACCGACCGAGTCTGGCTCTCTGGACCCATAATTGTCTGAATGTCTGTCTGGCCCAAGACTGTCTGTCTGTCTCGCCCCATAACTGTCTGTCTGTCTGTCTGTCTGTCTGTCTGTCTGTCTGTCTGTCTGTCTGTCTGTCTGTCTGTCCCCATAACGGTCTGACTGTCTGTCTGTCTCGCCCCATAACTGTCTGTCTGTCTGTCTGTCTGTCTGTCTGTCTGTCTGTCTGTCTGTCTGTCTGTCTGTCTGTCTGTCTGTCTGTCTGTCCCCATAACGGTCTGACTGTCTGTCTGGCCCTGTAAATGTCAGTCTGTCTGTACAGGCCCATAACTGTCTCTCTATCTGGCCTCATAACTGTCAGTCTGTCTCTCTGGCCCCATAACTGTCTGTCAGTTTGTCCCATAATTATCTGTCTGTCCCCATAACTGTCTGTCTGTCTGTCTATCTGTCTGTCTGTCTGTCTGTCTGGCTGGCCCCATAACTGTCTGGCTCTCTGGCCCCATAACTGTCTGTATGTCTGGCCCCATAACTGTTTGGCTCTCTGGCCCCATAACTGTCTGTCTGTCTGGGCCCATAAGTGTCTATCACTCTGGCCCCATAACTGTCTGTCTGGCCCTTTAACTGTCTGTCTGTCTGTCTGGCCCCTGAACTGTCTGTATGTCGCTCTGGCCCCATAACTGTCTGTCTGTCTGTCCCCATAATTGTCTGTCTGCCTCTCTGAACCATAACTGTCTGTCTGTCTGTCTGTCTGACCTCATAACTGTCTGTCTGTTTGTCTTGATCCATAACTGTCTATCACTCTGACCCCATAACTGTCTGTCTGTCTGGCACCTTAACTGTCTGTCTGTCTGTCTGGCACCTTAACTGTCTGTCTGTCTGGCACTATAACTGTCTGTGTCTATGGCCCCATAACTGTCTGTTTGTCTGTCTGGCCCATAACAGTCTATCACTCTGGCCCCATAACTGTCTGACTGTCTGGAACCTTAACTGACTATCTGACTGGCCCCTTAAGTGTCTGTCTATCTGGCCCTATAACTGTCTGTCTGTCTGGCCCCATAACTGTATATCTGGCCCCATAACTGTCTGTCTGGCCCCATAACTGTCTGTCTGGCCCCATAACTGTCTGTCTGGCCCATTAACTGTATATCTGGCCCATAACTGTCTGTCTGTCTGTCTGTCTGGCCCCATAACTGTTTATCTGGCCCCATAACTGTCTGTCTGTCTGGCCCCATAATTGTCTGTCTGTCTGGCCCCATAACTGTCTGTCTGTCTGGCCCCATAACTGTATATCTGGCCCCATAACTGTCTGTCTGGCCCCATAACTGTCTGTCTGGCCCATTAACTGTATATCTGGCCCATAACTGTCTGTCTGTCTGTCTGGCCCCATAACTGTCTGTCTGTCTGGCCCCATAACTGTTTATCTGGCCCCATAACTGTCTGTCTGGCCCCATAATTGTCTGTCTGTCTGGCCCCATAACTGTCTGTCTGTCTGGCCCCATAACTGTTTATCTGGCCCCGTAACTGTCTGTCTGTCTGGCCCCATAACTGTTTATCTGGCCCCATAACTGTTTATCTGGCCCCATAACTGTTTATCTGGCCCCATAACTGTCTGTCTGTCTGGCCCCATAATTGTCTGTCTGTCTGGCCCCATAACTGTCTGTCTGTCTGGCCCCATAACTGTTTATCTGGCCCCATAACTGTCTGTCTGTCTGGCCCCATAACTGTTTATCTGGCCCCATAACTGTTTATCTGGCCCCATAACTGTTTATCTGGCCCCATAACTGTCTGTCTGTCTGGCCCCATAACTGTTTATCTGGCCCCATAACTGTCTGTCTGTCTGGCCCCATAACTGTTTATCTGGCCCCATTACTGTCTGTCTGGCCCCATAACTGTTTATCTGGCCCCATAGGGAAGTCTGACCATTATATGTCTCCGTGTTGGATGCTACATTTCAAAACGTCTGTTTTGTTCAAGCTCTGGTCTGCAACTGATTATAAAACGAATGATTAATAAACAACTGATTAGATGACTCACACAAACCCCCAGTAGTCTCTGTAGGAGGGTTGACCACCCCTGTATAGTAACCCCCAGTAGTCTCTGTAGGAGGGTTGACCACCCCTGTTCTAGTAACCCCCAGTAGTCTCTGTAGGAGGGTTGACCACCCCTGTTCTAGTAACCACCAGTAGTCTCTGTAGGAGGGTTGATACCAGTATCATGTTGTTCCTCAGGCTACAGCCTGTTAGTGGTCCTGACCCCAGCGCGTGCACACACACACCCCTGTTTACACACACACACACACACACACACACACACACACACACACACACACACACACACACACACACACACACACACACACACACACACACAAACACACACACCACTGCTGGCCCTAGCCCCTGTTGAGGGATGTGTGTGTTCCAGAACGTGTCCACAAGGTATCCCGCGGTAACAGTATCCCGCGGTAACAGAATCTGGGATGATGCGTCCAAGGCTGGAGCCGCTGATTGCACTTAATTGCTGTTCTCTTCCAGGGGTGAGAACTAATCACTGGGGTGGGCGGGCTAGAGGAGTGTTGAGGGGGGTCGGGAAGGGGGGTGTACGTGTGTCTGTGTGAGGAGCAGGTTATTCTGCTTTGAGCTCAACGAGCGCTGTGGAGGCCTGCCATGGTTATAATTAGCAATTAGATTATATTCAGCTACTTCCACTCAGGGCTCAGACTGCCTGCATGAATGTGTCTGTGTGTGTGTTTGTGTGTGTGTGTGCTTGTGTACGTGTGTGTGTGTGCATGCGTGTGTGCGAGGGTGTGTAGGTGCGTGTGAATGACTGCGTGACTATCAAGATTTGGGACTAGCCGTCTTTTCTCTAAGTTATGTAAGATGGTAACAAACTGTATATAAATAACTGTTCCTGTTTGTTTCCTGTTTCCTGTTTGTTTCCTGTTTCCTGTTGGTGTCCTGTTTTCTGTTGGTTTCCTGTTTGTTTCCTGTTGGGTTCCTGTTTCCTTTTGGTTTCCTGTTTCCTGTTGACTTCCTGTTTGTTTCCTGTTGGATTCCTGTTTCCTGTTGGCTTCCTGTTTGTTTCCTGTTGGGTTCCTGTTTCCATTTGGTTTTCTGTCCTGTTGACTTCCTGTTGGGTTCCTGTTTGTTTCCTGTTTCCTGTTGGTTTCCTGTTTTCTGTTGGTTTCCTGTTTGTTTCCTGTTGGGTTCCTGTTTCCTGTTGGCTTCCTGTTTGTTTCCTGTTGGGTTCCTGTTTCCATTTGGTTTTCTGTTTCCTGTTGACTTCCTGTTGGGTTCCTGTTTGTTTCCTGTTTCCTGTTGGTTTCCTGTTTTCTGTTGGTTTCCTGTTTGTTTCCTGTTGGGTTCCTGTTTCCTGTTGGGTTCCTGCTTCCTGTTTGTTTCCTGTTGGGTTCCTGTTTCCATTTGGTTTTCTGTTTCCTGTTGACTTCCTGTTGGGTTCCTGTTTGTTTCCTGTTTCCTGTTGGTTTCCTGTTTCCTGATGGTTTCCTGTTTGTTTCCTGTTGGGTTCCTGTTTCCTTTTGGTTTTCTGTTTCCTGTTGACATCCTGTTTGTTTCCTGTTGGATTCCTGTTTCCTGTTGGTTTCCTGTTTTCTGTTGGTTTCCTGTTTTCTGTTGGTTTCCTGTTTGTTTCCTGTTTGGTTCCTGTTTCCTTTTGGTTTTCTGTTTCCTGTTGACTTCCTCTTTGTTTCCTGTTGGGTTCCTGTTTCCTTTTGGTTTTCTGTTTCCTGTTGACTTCCTGTTTGTTTCCTGTTGGATTCCTGTTTCCTGTTGGTTTCCTGTTTTCTGTTGGTTTCCTGTTTCCTGTTGGTTTCCTGTTTGTTTCCTGTTGGGTTCCTGCTTCCTGTTGGTTTCCTGTTGGGTTCCTGTTTCCTTTTGGTTTTCTGTTTCCTGTTGACTTCCTGTTTGTTTCCTGTTGGATTCCTGTTTCCTGTTGGTTTCCTGTTTTCTGTTGGTTTCCTGTTTCCTGTTGGTTTCCTGTTTGTTTCCTGTTGGGTTCCTGCTTCCTGTTGGTTTCCTGTTGGGTTCCTGTTTCCTTTTGGTTTTCTGTTTCCTGTTGACTTCCTGTTTGTTTCCTGTTGGATTCCTGTTTCCTGTTGGTTTCCTGTTTTCTGTTGGTTTCCTGTTTCCTGTTGGTTTCCTGTTTGTTTCCTGTTGGGTTCCTGCTTCCTGTTGGTTTCCTGTTGGGTTCCTGTTTCCTTTTGGTTTTCTGTTTCCTGTTGACTTCCTGTTTGTTTCCTGTTGGATTCCTGTTTCCTGTTGGCTTCCTGTTTGTTTCCTGTTGGGTTCCTGTTTCCATTTGGTTTTCTGTCCTGTTGACTTCCTGTTGGGTTCCTGTTTGTTTCCTGTTTCCTGTTGGTTTCCTGTTTTCTGTTGGTTTCCTGTTTGTTTCCTGTTGGGTTCCTGTTTCCTGTTGGCTTCCTGTTTGTTTCCTGTTGGGTTCCTGTTTCCATTTGGTTTTCTGTTTCCTGTTGACTTCCTGTTGGGTTCCTGTTTGTTTCCTGTTTCCTGTTGGTTTCCTGTTTTCTGTTGGTTTCCTGTTTGTTTCCTGTTGGGTTCCTGTTTCCTGTTGGCTTCCTGTTTGTTTCCTGTTGGGTTCCTGTTTCCATTTGGTTTTCTGTTTCCTGTTGACTTCCTGTTGGGTTCCTGTTTGTTTCCTGTTTCCTGTTGGTTTCCTGTTTCCTGATGGTTTCCTGTTTGTTTCCTGTTGGGTTCCTGTTTCCTTTTGGTTTTCTGTTTCCTGTTGACATCCTGTTTGTTTCCTGTTGGATTCCTGTTTCCTGTTGGTTTCCTGTTTTCTGTTGGTTTCCTGTTTTCTGTTGGTTTCCTGTTTGTTTCCTGTTTGGTTCCTGTTTCCTTTTGGTTTTCTGTTTCCTGTTGACTTCCTCTTTGTTTCCTGTTGGGTTCCTGTTTCCTTTTGGTTTTCTGTTTCCTGTTGACTTCCTGTTTGTTTCCTGTTGGATTCCTGTTTCCTGTTGGTTTCCTGTTTTCTGTTGGTTTCCTGTTTCCTGTTGGTTTCCTGTTTGTTTCCTGTTGGGTTCCTGCTTCCTGTTTTTTTCCTGTTGGGTTCCTGTTTCCATTTGGTTTTCTGTTTCCTGTTGACTTCCTGTTGGGTTCCTGTTTGTTTCCTGTTTCCTGTTGGTTTCCTGTTTCCTGATGGTTTCCTGTTTGTTTCCTGTTGGGTTCCTGTTTCCTTTTGGTTTTCTGTTTCCTGTTGACATCCTGTTTGTTTCCTGTTGGATTCCTGTTTCCTGTTGGTTTCCTGTTTTCTGTTGGTTTCCTGTTTTCTGTTGGTTTCCTGTTTGTTTCCTGTTTGGTTCCTGTTTCCTTTTGGTTTTCTGTTTCCTGTTGACTTCCTCTTTGTTTCCTGTTGGGTTCCTGTTTCCTTTTGGTTTTCTGTTTCCTGTTGACTTCCTGTTTGTTTCCTGTTGGATTCCTGTTTCCTGTTGGTTTCCTGTTTTCTGTTGGTTTCCTGTTTCCTGTTGGTTTCCTGTTTGTTTCCTGTTGGGTTCCTGCTTCCTGTTGGTTTCCTGTTGGGTTCCTGTTTCCTTTTGGTTTTCTGTTTCCTGTTGACTTCCTGTTTGTTTACTGTTGGATTCCTGTTTCCTGTTGGTTTCCTGTTCTCTGTTGGTTTCCTGTTTTCTGTTGGTTTCCTATTTTCTGTTGGTTTCCTGTTTTCTGTTGGTTTCCTGTTGACTTCCTGTTTGTTTCCTGTTGGATTCCTGTTTCCTGTTGGTTTCCTGTTTTCTGTTGGCTTTCTGTTTGCTTCCTGTTGGGTTCCTGTTTCCTGTTGTTTCCCATTTAATTTTGATTTCCTGTTTCCTGTTGGGCTCCTGTTTCCTTTTGGTTTTCTGTTTCCTGTTGGTTTCCTTTAGAGCTTTGTGAAATGCCTCAACAGTTGGTCCCTCTAGGGAGGTGATATTTACCGTTATGCTGATGCATGTTTAATGCAGCAGCTTCAATACTAGCCAGAGGAGTATCAGTCTCAGAATGCCTGTTTGTGTTTGTGTGTGTGTGTGTGTGTGTGTGTGTGTGTGTGTCTGTGTCTTTGTGTGTGGGCTTTAATACACGCCAGAGGAGGAATGAATTAAGCTGTGAGAGAGGAGGAGACAGATGGGAGGTGTGGGGAAAGTGTGTGTGAACTGTGAAGTGGAAATGATAAACTGTGTTTGTGTGTGTGTGAGGTGTTAGTCAGTAACGTGTGTGTGTGTGTGTGTGTGAAGTTGACTGTGTGTGCATAACATATTCACTCTCATTATTAACGAAGCTAAGGTGGTAATTACTGAACACTGTATGTGTGTGTGTGTGTGTGTGTGTGTGTGTGTGTGTGTGTGTGTGTGTGTGTGTGTGTGTGTGTGTGTGTGTGTGTGTGTGCGTGCGTGCGTGCGTGCGTGCGTGTGTGTGTGTGAGGTCTTAATGAGTAACTGTGTACTCGCTAATGACAGAGTTCTCATTGGGACTAGAAGACGAGGAAACATGCACGTAATTATCTTGGCAACAGAGCGATACAAATACCATAGCAACAGTACTATTGTACAAATACCATAGCAACAGTACTCTCGTGCAAATACCCCATAGCGAACTGAGGCGTAGGAATACCCCGACAGCATTAGTCTTAACAACACCCAGAAGCCACACGCAGTTACCACGGATACAGTACATCTTACAGTAAATATACCTGACAGTAAGGTTATTGATCCTAGAAGCAACAGTAGAAGATCATTCATGAACTGGTGATGTACCAATAGCCCTGTACAATGGACCCCAGCTACCAAAGTATTGTAAATCAAATCAAATGTGTCTGTGTATATAGGGCAGCAGCCTCTAAGGTGCAGGGTTGAGTAACCAGGTAGTAGCCGGGCTAGTGATGGCTATTTAACAGTCTGTCCCACTCCAATAGACTAAGCTGCACCACACAGCGACAGTGTTGGGGATCTATCCTGGCAACACACACATTTATACTACAGTCGTGGCCAAAAGTTTTGAGATTGACAAAAATATAAATTTTCACAAAGTCTGCTGACTCAGTTTGTATGATGGCAATTTGCATATACTCCAGAATGTTATGAAGAGTGATCAGATGAATTGCAATTAATTGCAAAGTCCCTTTTTGCCATGCAAATGAACTGAATCCCGAAAAAACATTTCCACTGCATTTCAGCCCTGCCACAAAAGGACCAGCTGACATCATAACAGACTGGAAGCTTCAAAAGGAGGGTGGTGCTTGGAATCATTGTTCTTCCTCTGTCAATCATGGTTATCATGGTTACCTGCAAGGAAACACGTCCCATCATCATTGCTTTGCACAAAAAGGGCTTCACAGGCAAGGATATTGCTGCCAGTCAGATTGCACCTAAATCAACCATTTATTGGATCATCAAGAGCTTCAAGGAGAGCAGTTCAATTGTTGTGAAGAAAGTCCAGCAAGCGCCAGGACTGTCTCCTAAAGTTGATTCAGCTGTGGGATCGGGGCACAGGAATGGCAGCAGGCAGGTGTGAGGGCATCTGCACTCACAGTGAGGCGAAGACTTTTGGAGGATGGCCTGGTGTCAAGAAGGGCAGCAAAGAAGCCACTTCTCTCCAGGAAAAACATAAGTGACAGACTGATATTCTGCAAAAGGTACAGGGATTGGACTGCTGAGAACTGGGGTAAAGTCATTTTCTCTGATGAATCCCCTTTCCGATTGTTTGGGGCATCCGGAAAAAAGCTTGTCCAGAGAAGTGGCTCGGGGAACAAAACATGGATATTTTGGGTCCATGGCCAGGAAACTCCCCAGACCTTAATCCCATTGAGGACTTGTGGTCAATTCTCAAGAGGCGGGTGGACAAACAAAAACCCACAAATCCTGACAAACTCCAAGCATTGACTATGCAAGAATGGGCTGCCATCAGTCAGGATGTGGCCCAGAAGTTAATTGACAGCATGCCAGGGCGGATTGCAGAGGTCTTGAAAAAGAAGGGTCAACACTGCAAATATTGACTCTTTGCATCAACTTCATGTAATTGTCAATAAAAGCCTTTGACACTTATGAAATGCTTGTAATTATACTTCAGTATTTCATAGTAACATCTGACAAAAATATCTAAAGACACTGAAGCAGCAAACTTTGTGGAAATTAATATTTGTGTCATTCTCAAAACTTTGGCCACGACTGTACACTGAGTGTATCAAACTTTAATGACACCTGCTCTTTCCATGACATAGACTGATCAGGAGAATCCAGGTGAAAGCTGTGATCCCTTATTGATGTCACTTGTTAAATCCACTTCAATCCGTGTAGATGAAGTGGAGGATACTGGTTAAACAAGGATTTATAAGCCTTGAGATAATTGAGACATGGATTGTGTTTGTGTGCCATTCAGAGGGTGAACGGGCAAGACAAAAGATTTAGGTGCCTTTGAATGGGTATGGTAGTACGTGCCAGGTTCATCAGTTTGTGTCAGGAACTGTAACGCTGCTGGGTTTTTCACACTCAACAGTTTCCCATGTGCATCAATAATGGTCCACCACCCAAAGGACACCCTGACAACTTGGCACAACTGTGGGAAGCATTGGAGTCAACATGGGTCGGCATCCCTGTGGAACATGTAGGCTTGGCCCCAAACTATGTCCTCCCGGTCTCCTCCCTATATCTTCCTTCTGTCTCCTCTCTGTCTCCACTCTGTCTCCTCCCTGTCTCCACTCTGTCTCCTCCCTGTCTCCACTCTGCCTCCTCTCTGTCTCCTCCCTATATCTTCCTTCTGTCTCCTCTCTGTCTCCACTCTGTCTCCTCCCTGTCTCCACTCTGTCTCCTCCCTGTCTCCACTCTGTCTCCTCTCTGTCTCCTCCCTGTCTCCACTCTGTCTCCTCTCTGTCTCCTCTCTGCCTCCTCTCTGTCTCCTCTCTGTCTCCTCTCTGTCTCCTCCCTGTCTCCACTCTGTCTCCTCTCTGTCTCCTCCCGGTCTCCTCCCTATAACTTCCTTCTGTCTCCACTCTGTCTCCTCCCTGTCTCCACTCTCTCCTCTCTGTCTCCTCCCTATATCTTCCTTCTGTCTCCTCTCTGTCTCCTCTCTGTCTCCTCCCTATATCTTCCTTCTGTCTCCACTCTGTCTCCTCCCTGTCTCCTCTCTGTCTCCTCTCTGTCTCCTCCCTATATCTTCCTTCTGTCTCCTCTCTGTCTCCTCCCTATATCTTCCTTCTGTCTCCTCTCTGTCTCCTCCCGGTCTCCTCCCTATATCTTCCTTCTGTCTCCACTCTGTCTCCTCCCTGTCTCCTCCCTGTATCTTCCTTCTGTCTCCACTCTGTCTCCTCCCTGTCTCCTCCCTGTCTCCTCCCTATATCTTCCTTCTGTCTCCTCCCTGTCTCCTCCCTGTCTCCTCCCTGTCTCCTCCCTATATCTTCCTTCTGTCTCCACTCTGTCTCCTCCCTGTCTCCCCCCTGTCTCCACTCTCTCCTCCCGGTCTCCTCCCTATATCTTCCTTCTGTCTCCACTCTGTCTCCTCCCTGTCTCCTCCCTATATCTTCCTTCTGTCTCCACTCTGTCTCCTCCCTATATCTTCCTTCTGTCTCCACTCTGTCTCCTCCCGGTCTCCTCCCTATATCTTCCTTCTGTCTCCACTCTGTCTCATCCCTGTCTCCTCCCTATATCTTCCTTCTGTCTCCACTCTGTCTCCTCCCTGTCTCCTCCCTATATCTTCCTTCTGTCTCCACTCTGTCTCCTCCCTGTCTCCTCCCTGTCTCCTCCCTATATCTCCCTTCTGTCTCCTCCCTGTCTCCTCCCTAAATCTTCCTTCTGTCTCCACTCTGTCTCCTCCCTGTCTCCTCCCTATATCTTCCTTCTGTCTCCACTCTGTCTCCTCCCGGTCTCCTCCCTATATCTTCCTTCTGTCTCCACTCTGTCTCCTCCCTGTCTCCTCCCTATATCTTCCTTCTGTCTCCACTCTGTCTCCTCCCTGTCTCCCCCCTGTCTCCACTCTCTCCTCCCGGTCTCCTCCCTATATCTTCCTTCTGTCTCCACTCAGTCTCATCCCTGTCTCCTCCCTATATCTTCCTTCTGTCTCCACTCTGTCTCCTCCCTGTCTCCTCCCTATATCTTCCTTCTGTCTCCACTCTGTCTCCTCCCTGTCTCCTCCCTGTCTCCTCCCTATATCTCCCTTCTGTCTCCTCCCTGTCTCCTCCCTATATCTTCCTTCTGTCTCCACTCTGTCTCCTCCCTGTCTCCTCCCTGTCTCATCCCTATATCTCCCTTCTGTCTCCTCCCTGTCTCCTCCCTATATCTTCCTTCTGTCTCCACTCTGTCTTCTCCCTGTCTCCTCCCTGTCTCCTCCCTATATCTTCCTTCTGTCTCCACTCTGTCTCCTCCCTGTCTCCTCCCTATATCTTCCTTCTGTCTCCACTCTGTCTCCTCCCTGTCTCCTCCCTGTCTCCTCCCTATATCTCCCTTCTGTCTCCTCCCTGTCTCCTCCCTATATCTTCCTTCTGTCTCCACTCTGTCTCCTCCCTGTCTCCTCCCTATATCTTCCTTCTGTCTCCACTCTGTCTCCTCCCTGTCTCCTCCCTATATCTCCCTTCTGTCTCCTCCCTGTCTCCTCCCTATATCTTCCTTCTGTCTCCACTCTGTCTCCTCCCTGTCTCCTCCCTATATCTTCCTTCTGTCTCCACTCTGTCTCCTCCCTGTCTCCTCCCTATATCTTCCTTCTGTCTCTGTCTCCCCTGTCTCCTCCCTATATCTTCCTTCTGTCTCCACTCTGTCTCCTCCCTGTCTCCTCCCTATATCTTCCTTCTGTCTCCACTCTGTCTGCTCCCTATATCTTCTGTCTCCCACTCTGTCTCCCCCTATGTCTCCTTTTCTCTCCTCTCTGTCTCCTCTCTGTCTCCTCCCTGTCTCCTCTCTGTCTCCTCCCTGTCTCCTCCCTATATCTTCCTTCTCTCTCCTCTCTGTCTCATCTCTGTCTCCTCTCTGTCTCCTCTCTGTCTCATCCCTGTCTCCTCCCTGTCTCCTCCCTATATCTTCCTTTTCTCTCCTCTCTGTCTCATCCCTGTCTCCTCTCTGTCTCCTCCCTATATCTTCCTTCTCTCTCCTCTCTGTCTCCTCTCTGTCTCCTCTCTGTCTCCTCTCTGTCTCCACTCTCTCCACACTGTCTCCTCTCTGTCTCATCCCTGTCTCCTCCCTGTCTCCTCCCTATATCTTCATTTTCTCTCCTCTCTGTCTCCTCCCTGTCTCCTCCCTATATCTTCCTTCTCTCTCCTCTCTGTCTCCTCTCTGTCTCCTCTCTGTCTCCTCTCTGTCTCCTCTCTGTCTCCTCCCTGTCTCCTCTCTGTTTCCAATCTGTCTCCCCTCTGTCTCCTCTTTGTCTCCTCTCTGCCTCCTCTCTGTCTCCTCTCTGCCTCCTCTCTGCCTCCTCTCTGTCTCCTCTCTGTCTCCTCTCTGTCTCCTCTCTGTCACCTCTCTGTCTCCTCTCTGTCTCCTCCCTGTCTCTTTTCTTTCTCCTCTCTCTCTCCTCTCTGTCACTCTGTATCTGGATGAATGATCTATGTGGTTACTTGTATATTGATGAATGATCTCTGTGGTTACTTGTATATTGATGAATGATCTCTGTGGTTCCTTGTATATTGATGAATGATCTCTGTGGTAACTTGTATCTGGATGTTTGATCTCTATGGTAACTTGTATCTGGACAGGGTGAACTCTACATGATCTCTATGGTAACTTGTATCTGTACAGGGTGAACTCTACATGATCTCTATGGTAACTTGGATATGTACAGGGGGAACTCTACATGACTCTATGCAAAGGGTTTTTATAGTCTTTAGGAATTGTGCCTTATCTGTGCTGGTGTCACCCCCCACACCAGCCTTTAGATGCTGTGACATCCTGTGGAGGTCAGGCCTGGGCGATCAGGTTACTGTAACTTGGTATCGTTTGACAGGTCAATGGTGGTTGGTTTTCGTTTGAAAGAGTCACACCTTCAACTGTTCTAAATGGAATGAAATGTCGTTGTTCTGCCTCTACTCCTGTACACTGTCCATGGAATAAGGTTGTATGAAATGTCGTTGTTCTGCCTCTACTCCTGTACGCTGTCCATGGAATAAGGTTGTATGAAATGTCGTTGTTCTGCCTCTACTCCTGTACGCTGTCCATGGAATAAGGTTGTATGAAATGCTTCTCTTGTGAGCTAGCAAAGCCCATGGCCTGAGTTGGTCTGAGTAGTTCATGCTTTGTCTTAGAAGGTGACCTGAGGATCTATAGGTCTTGATTGGAGATGCTTTGTTAATGTCAGTGTTGACTTGTAACTTCAGCTTTATGCCTTGTATGTTATTTTATTCATTTTGCAACACTTTTAAATAATACATTCACTTCTCATGACTATTCCCTTAGTCCTGCCAAACTCAGAATTCTTGATTGCACCTGGTTTTACTATAATATTAAATGGAGTCAGATGGTCAGGTTTAGCAAATGTAGATTGTTAAATATGATTTATCACTGCACACAAGCACACACACACACACACATACACACACACACACACCCTCTGATAGATATGGCCAAGAGAGCAGTCTCTTTAATGGCTCCGTTCTGAATTCTCACACTGTGATAAATGAATTTTAATTAAGAGAATATGGAGAAATGTAATAAATGATGGTATTATTTTAATGACCAGAGAACAGAAGCTTTGTCATCATCCAAGTGGAGATGCTGTATATCACATCTAGTCAACCTTAAAGGCTTCTCCACAATGCTTATTTCAGGGCAGAGTAAGGGCACCTACAGCAACAAACTGATCACTAGCAATAGACGGCGGTTTCAGACGTTTGAAAAGGTCCTAAGAACGTCAATATATGCCTTCCTCTGTGCTCAACCCCCAAAAGAAATGTCAAACGATCGCCCAGCACTGGGAGCGAACTCGTGATGCTCAGAGCCAGAGAACTCCCTCATTAGACCACTGAGCCATCTTAACCACTCACAATGAATACCTAAACGTAACCACTCACAATGAATACCTAAACTTAACCACTCACAATGAATACCTAAACTTAACCACTCACAATGAATACCTAAACTTAACCACTCACAATGAATACCTAAACTTAACCACTCACAATGAATACCTAAACTTAACCACTCACGATGAATACCTAAACTTAACCCTCTGAGTTGTTTCTGTTTCAACCCTGTAACCACATGGAATTAATGCGTGAAAACAGACGTTTATCCATAATACGTTGAATTTTGACGGGAAACAATGAGATCTTGTTGACCGAAAACTCCAGGCAGTTCCCTTATCCCCTAGCCTAGTAGAGACTTCCTGTAGATTGAATTCATTACATGAACTCCTTTCAAATATACAAAAGTGGGAAAATGGTGAACTGTCTAGGGTGTATGTGTTAGGAGTTGTTTCTGTACGGGGCCCAATCATCTAAGAATGTTTCCATGTTATTGTTCTCTTAAAGTCCCATAGTGGGTCTTATTCCATGTTATTGTTCTCTTAAAGTCTCATAGTGGGTCTTATTCCATGTTATTGTTCTCTTAAAGTCCCACAGTGGGTCTTATTCCATGTTATTGTTCTCTTAAAGTCCCATAGTGGGTCTTATTCCATGTTATTGTTCTCTTAAAGTCCCATAGTGGGTCTTATTCCATGTTATTGTTCTCTTAAAGTCCCATAGTGGGTCTTATTCCATGTTATTGTTCTCTTAAAGTCCCATAGTGGGTCTTATTCCATGTTATTGTTCTCTTAAAGTCCCATAGTGGGTCTTATTCCATGTTATTGTTCTCTTAAAGTCCCATAGTGGGTCTTATTCCATGTTATTGTTCTCTTAAAGTCCCATAGTGGGTCTTATTCCATGTTATTGTTCTCTTATTGTTCTCTTAAAGTCCCATAGTGGGTCTTATTCCATGTTATTGTTCTCTTAAAGTCCCATAGTGGGTCTTATTCCATGTTATTGTTCTCTTAAAGTCCCATAGTGGGTCTTATTCCATGTTATTGTTCTCTTAAAGTCCCACAGTGGGTCTTATTCCATGTTATTGTTCTCTTAAAGTCCCACAGTGGGTCTTATTCCATGTTATTGTTCTCTTAAAGTCCCATGTTATTGTTCTCTTAAAGTCCCATAGTGGGTCTTATTCCATGTTATTGTTCTCTTAAAGTCCCACAGTGGGTCTTATTCCATTCCTTAAAGTCCCATGTTCTTATTCCATGTTATTGTTCTCTTAAAGTCCCACAGTGGGTCTTATTCCATGTTATTGTTCTCTTAAAGTCCCACAGTGGGTCTTATTCCATGTTATTGTTCTCTTAAAGTCCCATAGTGGGTCTTATTCCATGTTATTGTTCTCTTAAAGTCCCACAGTGGGTCTTATTCCATGTTATTGTTCTCTTAAAGTCCCATAGTGGGTCTTATTCCATGTTATTGTTCTCTTAAAGTCCCACAGTGGGTCTTATTCCATGTTATTGTTCTCTTAAAGTCCCATAGTGGGTCTTATTCCATGTTATTGTTCTCTTAAAGTCCCACACTGCTGTGATCACAGTCAACACATCATATCACTCAGAACATAGGACACATTAAACCAGGGGTGGGCAACTCCAGTCCTCCAGGGCCTGTCCAGTCCTCCAGCAGTGTGGTCTCTGGTGTATGGGGACTGGGGGACATGTGGTGGGTGGGCTGTATGTTCTGTCAACGCTGGTTGGCCAGGGATGAGTGTGTACTCCACTGAACCCATTCAAGGGATGCTTTCAGTCGTCCTGCTGTGGAGTTGGATACAGCCACTGGACATGGAGATCCCTGACCATGTGGTTATTATCTGTGGTGGGGGGTGATGTTCCACTCCCTGTGTGTGTGTGTGTGTGTGTGTGTGTGTGTGTGTGTGTGTGTGTGTGTGTGTGTGTGTGTGTGTGTGTGTGTGTGTGTGCACGCATATTGCCCTATCAATGCATCCCTGTGTTTAGATAATGTGTCCTCCTTACCGTTTATTGAGTAAATGTGTCCCTTCATGTTGGCAGAACCCACAGCCAAATGTCACACACACACACACACACACACACACACACACACACAAGCCAAATGAGCCATCATATTGGTCTGATTTCTGCCAGCTGCTCGCACTATCACCCTGTTTGCCGCCCACGTCAAGAAACACACAGGAGGCGGCCTTTATACCGGCCATCAGCCAATGGAAACCCAGATTACAGAGTTCTGGGCATGGTTTAACCAATAGGATAGGAGATAGTTTGGTGATGTTACGTCAGACAGTTCTGGATTAGTGGCAGTAAATAAACACACATATGGCTTCTCAGTTTAAGATCAGCCAATAGTAACAGGATAGATGGCCTGTCTGGTCATGGAGCAGCCAATGAAAACATAGGGATTTTACACACCTACACCTGTCCTGTGGATAACAAGGGTTGGGTTCTTTTCACTTATAGTCACTTCAGCAAAGGAATTTAATATAATTCTTGAACACGCACACACACACGCACACACACACACACACACACACACGCACGCACGCACACACACACACACACAGATATCTGATATGTGACATTACACCTGCACTCTCAAAATAATATATTAATATGGTTTCACCATATCTCAGGTTTTAAATGCCCTGCAATGTCTATCATTTGGAGAACGGATAAAGGCAGACGTGTCTGATAGTGCGGGGAATGCCCATGAGGAGAGAGAATAAGCGATTCTGTCAGCTGTCACACTGGAGAGAGGTCCTCTACCGGCGCCGCGCGCTCACCAGACAGAGCCACGCGGATTCGGCGGGAGTAGGTTATGCTCGTGCTCCTGGGAAGACGAGATATTTGGCATCGCGCTGCCTCAGTGTGAGCCGCTGTAACCTGGACAAGAGTCTGCTAATACAACGGCTTTATAGAAACATCACAACGGCCCGGGAATGAGAGATGAACGGGAACAGAGCAAGCTTTGGATATCCTGCGTCTGATGTTGATTAACTGAACGGAATTTGGTTAGCATGGAACAATTTCAGGTAAGATTTAAAGGAGCTCGGGCAAATGTATCCCAATATAAGCGGATATCATAAGGAATAACGCGTTGTTATTCATTTGAAGTGTCTTACTTTGCGGCTGTGGTGGTGCGTTATGATAAGTCTCTCAACGTTAAATAACGGTCAAGTCCACTTGACATGTCTGTGATTAGTCTTTACGGATCTAGAGAGCGGGGAGACAACTCGTGAGCAGCCTTAGCAACGGGCGATACCTTCACAAGCCTGCTAAACTGCGACGCATAGCCGAGCGGATAGTCCAAAATGTTCAGAAAGGAGCAAGGTGCTCTAGTTATGGCGTTTGACTAATCAGCTCCCCTATAAATATAGTCGCAGATGAGAAAATAACGTGTCCAGATAATATACTAGTGCAGGGTGACAGCCAGAAAGATCAGGCAGCGCGTTTATCAGATAGCGGAGAGACGCGCCCGAGGCCCGCGCCGGGGTTGGCTCCAGGGCTCCCTCCGCGGCAGCCAGTCCGGTTGTGGACCGAGTTCAAATTAGTTTTATATTGGATATTGGGTGGATATTCGGTTCTCTCTACTCAATAGCTATTGAACCAAGCCTTCAATGATGCATGACGCATGTCTATGAACATTATATATTCTGAATCAGGGATGGACGAAGAACAATCCACATATTTGTTTGCTGTAAAATAAAAAACATCTTCAAAAACGTTTGGATTGTTCTCCATCCACCCCTGATTCAGAATATATCATTTTTTCATAGTCATGGCCTGCTTGGGTAAATAACTATTGAGGAGAGAAATCCGAATATCCACCAAATATCCAGTATAAAACTAATTTTACCTTGGTCGGCTGTGGCACCTTTGGTACTGGGCCAATGCCAACACAGGGGCAGTAAACAAAGTTCCCCCCCGTCGGTCGGTGCCCACGGCCGGACTGACAGTAATTGTAACACAGATTTGTGGTGGATTACGCAGCAGAGTCCCAGCTGTGCTGTGTCGTTTAGTGTGCACACTGTGTCGCGCTCAGCACGCAAATGATTTTTCTATTGCCTTTTTAGTGCATGACAACGAGCAGCAGCCTTGTAAAATAAATCTCCAGTAGCCTAATTGGATAGAATGATAAACGGTGAAGAGAAGGAAAAGAGAGAGGTCCCGTTTAACATTCCCTATAATATGTTTTCATGGCCTATTTGGGCTATTCATTCCATGCCAAAGCTGTTGTCATTTGTTTCCATCATCAAATAATAATTTACCAATGAATTTCAAGGAGAAGCCAATATGTTGCCCACAAGTCACTGAGGCTTTTACACCTGGTGTTATCATTTAGTGGAGCTTTTCTTTCTGCCACTGCGACTTGTCGTCTGCCCCAAGTATCTTGTCTAGCTAGCTGTGGTAGTAATGTAGAGACTACCCGGCTATAAATAATATTACAAGTTCTCCGAGCTCCATGTGCTGCTGGATTGGTTTACCGGGTCGGCTCAGCCCCAGTCACCTTGTTATCCGCTTTGTACGAGGGCGGATATAATCCCTCCCTATTTCGTGCACTACTTTTAACCAGAGCCCTATCAGCCCTGGTCAAAAGTAGTGCACTATTTAGGGAATAGGGTGCCATTTGGGATGTTGCCCTACTGCCATTACTGCCCCGCCCACGCTCAACCACAGAGGGGAACAAACGGGCCACAGCAGATAACGGCTGGGGCCACTTGTCATGGGTGGTGGGCTCCTCGGGACCTACCGGAGTTGACCCCTCCATGTTATGACCTTCCAGTTGACAGGGAGGATAACCTCTCTGATGCTCATCACGGGACAGGAACGGATAGGCAAAGGATTGCGAGGACGCTCTCCGTTGAATTGGTTAGACTAGATGTTTTTTCAGGTGCGTGGTTGAACTATCATTTGAAGGTGTGTGTGTGTGTGTGTGTGTGTGTGTGTGTGAGAGAGAGAGAAGTAGATAGTGTGTGTCAACTGTGCTGCTGAAGTGCTGTATAATTCTATTCAGTCAATTATGTGTAGCGCATTTGAACAGAGTTATCCAAAGTGCACTTATCCAAAGTGCACTTCCCTGGAGTTGACTGCAATGTAATTACATGGGGTTGTCATGTGTCCGTGGGTTCAAATGACGTTGAGGTGTGTTGAGGTACAATACTAGCCAGAGAGCTCATTAAGTTTCAGGGACTTAACTCCATGTGGTTGGTGAACTGTGAGGAGATGTGTATGTGTGGTTGGTGAACTGTGAGGAGATGTGTATGTGTGGTTGGTGAACTGTGAGGAGAGATGTGTTTAAAGGTGTATGTGTGGTTGGTGAACTGTGAGGAGATGATGTGTAACTGTGTGTATGTGTGGTTGAACTGTGAGGAGAGATGTGTTTAAAGGTGTATGTGTGGTTGGTGAACTGTGAGGAGATGTGTGTTTTAAAGGTGTATGTGTGGTTGGTGAACTGTGAGGAGAGATGTGTTTAAATGTGTGGTTAAGGAGATGTGTTTAAAGGTGTGTTGGTAACTGTGAGGATGTGTATGTGTGGTTGGTGAACTGTGAGGAGAGATGTGTATGTGTGGTTGGTGAACTGTGAGGAGATGTGTTTAAAGGTGTATGTGTGGTTGGTGAACTGTGAGTAGAGATGTGAGTTTAAACTGTGAGGAGATGTGTTTAAAGGTGTATGTGTGGTTGGTGAACTGTGAGTAGAGATGTGTTTAAAGGTGTATGTGTGGTTGGTGAACTGTGAGGAGAGGTGTATGTGTGGTTGGTGAACTGTGAGGAGAGATGTGTATGTGTGGTTGGTGAACTGGAACTTTCCATCACCTCCGTGCAGCTGAAGTTGTGTTGGAATGTCAGAGTGATAAAGTAGTAATGAGCTTCTTCAGGGAGACTATTTTTAACTCCTCAATAAACATGTGGGAATCAAAATAAACCCTCAATTCTTGCGTCTCTAATAATAATAATTTTGGGGGTGTTTATATTTGTCCTGTCACTTTCACAAGTGTGTAATGGAAAAGTGTTTTCTTGCATATCACAACTCCCTCGGAGACACCCGCTGAGAGTGGGATCACAGCCGTGGCTCATATCACAACTCCCTCGGAGACACCCGCTGAGAGTGGGATCACAGCCGTGGCTCATATCACAACTCCCTCGGAGACACCCGCTGAGAGGGGGATCACAGCCATGGCTCATTGTCCAGTACACTTGGAGCAATTTTGTTTAAGTGCCTTGCTCAAGGGCACAGCGACAGGTCTTCACCTTGTCGGCTCGGGGATTCAAACCTACAACCTTTCGGTTACTAGCCTAACGCTCTAACCTCGAGGTTATACCTACCACCCCTCAAAACCATCTTTAACCTGTGTCCTGTCTAGGTCTGTATCCCCAGGTTAGACTGAGCTGTGGTCTGTATCTCCAGGTTAGACTGAGCTGTGGTCTGTGTAGGTCTGTAACTCCAGGTTAGACTGAGCTGTGGTCTGTGTAGGTCTGTATCCCCTGGTTAGATTGAGCTGTGGTCTGTGTAGGTCTGTATCCCCAGGTAGACTGAGCTGGGTCCTGTCTAGGTCTGTATCTCCAGGTTAGACTGAGCTGTGTCCTGTCTAGGTCTGTATCTCCAGGTAGACTGAGCTGTGGTCTGTGTAGGTCTGTATCCCCAGATAGACTGAGCTGTGGTCTGTGTAGGTCTGTATCTCCAGGTAGACTGAGCTGTGGTCTGTGTAGGTCTGTATCTCCAGGTTAGACTGAGCTGTGGTCTGTGTAGGTCTGTATCCCCAGGTAGACTGAGCTGTGGTCTGTGTAGGTCTGTATCTCCAGGTAGACTGAGCTGTGGTCTGTGTAGGTCTGTATCTCCAGGTTAGACTGAGCTGTGGTCTGTATCTCCAGGTAGACTGAGCTGTGGTCTGTATCTCCAGGTAGACTGAGCTGTGTCCTGTCTAGGTCTGTATCTCCAGGTAGACTGAGCTGTGTCCTGTCTAGGTCTGTATCTCCAGGTAGACTGAGCTGTGTCCTGTCTAGGTCTGTATCTCCAGGTTAGACTGAGCTGTGTCCTGTCTAGGTCTGTATCTCCAGGTTAGATTGAGCTGTGTCCTGTCTAGGTCTGTATCTCCAGGTAGACTGAGCTGTGGTCTGTATCTCCAGGTTAGACTGAGCTGTGGTCTGTATCTCCAGGTTAGACTGAGCTGTGTCCTGTCTAGGTCTGTATCTCCAGGTTAGACTGAGCTGTGGTCTGTATCCCCAGGTTAGACTGAGCTGTGTCCTGTCTAGGTCTGTATCTCCAGGTTAGACTGAGCTGTGTCCTGTCTAGGTCTGTATCTCCAGGTTAGACTGAGCTGTGTTCTGTGTAGGTCTGTATCCCCAGGTTAGACTGAGCTGTGTTCTGTGTAGGTCTGTATCTCCAGGCTAGACTGAGCTGTGGTGAGTCTCTGTTTCCAGCCAGATCAGCCAGTCAGTGAGAGAGAGACCAGGGGATTCCTTTCCTTCTCCTGGTTGATCCGGCCTGTCCGGCGCTGCAGACAGATTGAGCCGTGGATCCTGGTCAGATGAAGCAGGCTGTCTGGGGAAGCGCTTATTGTCCCGCGGCTTCAGTCCCCTTCTGCATCCCAGTCCTCAGGCTGGAAGCCCTAACACTGCTGTCAATGTTATACCACGGGTCCTTCCCACTGCGGGGTGGGAGGTGATGGGTGTGTGACGTCTGTGTCAGTCAGTGGAGGCTGCTGAGGGGAGGACAGCTCATATTAATGGCTGGAACTGAGTAAATGTAATGGTATCATGGTTCATGTCCATTCACTCCATTCCAGACATTTTCAGGTAAGGGTTAAGTTTAGGGTTAGGTTTAGGTTTAGTGTTTGGAGTTAGGGTTAGTTTTCAGGTAAGGGTTAAGTTTAGGGTTAGGGTTAGGTTTAGGTTTAGTGTCAGGAGCTAGGGTTAGTTTTCAGGTAAGGGTTAAGTTTAGGGTTAGGGTTAGGTTTAGTGTTAGGAGTTAGGGTTAGTTTTCAGGTAAGGGTTAAGTTTAGGGTTAGGTTTAGGTTTAGTGTTCGGAGTTAGGGTTAGTTTTCAGGTAAGGGTTAAGTTTAGGGTTAGGTTTAGGTTTAGTGTCAGGAGCTAGGGTTAGTTTTCAGGTAAGGGTTAAGTTTAGGGTTAGGGTTAGGTTTAGGGTTAGGTTTAGGTTTAGTGTTCGGAGTTAGGGTTAGTTTTCAGGTAAGGGTTAAGTTTAGGGTTAGGGTTAGGTTTAGGTTTAGTGTCAGGAGCTAGGGTTAGTTTTCAGGTAAGGGTTAAGTTTAGGGTTAGGGTTAGGTTTAGGGTTAGGTTTAGGGGTTAGGGAAAATAGGATTTTTAATGGGACTGAATTGTGTATCCCCACAAAGTTAGTTGAAAAAGACTGTGTGTGTTAGAGCTGGTGACTTAGCCATTAGCCTGCCGCCCACCCACTCCCTCTCCCTCTCACTGTACTGGAGCGGTGTTCCTGCTGAGAAAGGCCTTGCCCCCCACCTTGCTGTTCCCCTCTAGTCACTGAAGGCATCATTACAACTCAGTGGATGTGTGTTTGTGCGTCTTCGTTTGTGTGTGTGACGTTTACTTCTGTGTGTCTGCGTTTGTTCATGCCTGTGTGTTTGTGGGCATCATATGCTTCTGTATCTGTGTGTGTGTGTGTGTGTGTGTGTGTGTGTGTGTGTGTGTGTGTGTGTGTGTGTGTGTGTGTGTGTGTGTGTGTGTGTGTGTGTGTGTGTGTGTGTGTGTGTGTGTGTGTGAAACGTTTGCTTCTGTGTGTGTGTGTGTGTGTGTGTGTGTGTGTGTGTGTGCGTTTATGTGTGTACACGCCTGCTTGGTGTGTGTGTGTATTCTTTTTGTGTGTTTGTCTCTGTATGCGTTCTTCTGTATCACGGTGTATCAGAGTGAGAGAGAGACGAGTCTGTATCACGGTGTATCAGAGTGAGAGAGACGAGGGAATTCCATGTCTCTCAGATGGATCCTTTGGCAGCCATTACTCACTATTAGCCAATGCCAAACTCTACGGCGGGGAACTAAGAGAGAATAGACCAATGGATATTTCAGTTGCCATCTGTTATTAGCATAAAGAGTCCTTTAATGTGCACTTAAAGCAGGAAGTAGAAAGCTCCTGAAATGCCAGATTGTTTTTAGTTTCAGGGCCCTAATTGCTTATATCTGACCATGGAATTTAGACTGAACCTTCTTCTGTTTCTATATTCTGCTTTTTCTACTAAGCTGCTTATGGGGTTTTATTATGTTAGTGTGTGTGTGTGTTTCTGTCTGTGTGTGTGTGTGTGTGTGTGTGTGCGCGTGCGTGCGTGCGTGTGTGTGTGTATGTGTGTGTGTCAGGTACAATTTCGCATCACATTAAAGCAACACGTGTCTTCTATGTGCTTCCTTGATCTTTCTAATCAGCTCATGTTTTATATATGTCCTGTACACGCGCTCTATAGGAAACATGTACTTACTAGTACTGTGATGTGTGGTTGTCCCACAGAGCTATCTTAACCATGGGTCCACTAACTGTGGACATGTACTTACTAGTACTGTGATGTGTGGTTGTCCCACAGAGCTATCTTAACCATGGGTCCACTACCTGTGGACATGTACTTACTAGTACTGTGATGTGTGGTTGTCCCACAGAGCTATCTTAACCATGGGTCCACTACCTGTGGACATGTACTTACTAGTACTGTGATGTGTGGTTGTCCCACAGAGCTATCTTAACCATGGGTCCACTACCTGTGGACATGTACTTACTAGTACTGTGATGTGTGGTTGTCCCACAGAGCTATCTTAACCATGGGTCCACTAACTGTGGACATGTACTTACTAGTACTGTGATGTGTGGTTGTCCCACAGAGCTATCTTAACCATGGGTCCACTACCTGCTATCTAGTAACCATGTGGTTGTCCACAGAGCTATCTTAACCATGGGTCCACTACCTGTGAGTCACTCTGGATAAGAGCGTCTGCTAAATGACTAAAATGAGACATGTTCTAGCCTGACCCTGCTACCATCCTGGTAGGTCTGACCCTGCTACCATCCTGGTAGGTCTGACCCTGCTACCATTCTGGTAGGTCTGACCCTGCTACCATCCTGGTAGGTCTGACCCTGCTACCATCCTGGTAGGTAGTGTTAGACACCCCGACCATGAGATCCAGACTCTCCCCAAGTCAGAGGAGATGGCTGGCTGTAGAAGGCTGATCCTGCTACCATACTGGTAGGTAGTGTTAGACACCTCGACCATGAGATCCAGACTCTCCCCAAATCAGAGGAGATGGCTGGCTGTAGAAGGCAGGCCCGGTGAGAGTGTGTCTTTGCCAAACACTTCAGTTCAGCTTAAGCCCTTTCTCCTCACCACCGCCTAGCAAGGTCAGTCTGAATAGAGACTCCCACTTCAGGGTGGAAGGAAGCCTCACACTCTATTATAGTAGAACCAGTTTCATAACGATTGAAGATGACCGAGGTGCCGGGCTCTAGCTAGGTTCTGCTCTTAAGAGAGTGGAGGAATGAAGGCTGTTCTAATCTACTGTATTCTAGTATCAGTATTCTACAGTATTCTACAGTATCCTGCAGTATTCTACAGTATCCTACAGTCTTCTACAGTATCCTACAGTATTCTACAGTATCCTACAGTCTTCTACAGTATCCTACAGTATCCTACAGTATTCTACAGTATCCTACAGTATCCTACAGTATTCTACAGTATCCTACAGTATCCTACAGTATCCTACAGTATCCTACAGTATTCTACAGTATCCTACAGTCTTCTACAGTATCCTACAATAAAGAGGACTGAGATTCCGAGGCTCTGTTCTGAGTGTGGTGGAAGGACGGCATAATCAACAGCAGGGCAACTGGCTGCCTTCCAAAGGCCCTCAGAAAGCCCCCAAAAAAAAATATATACATGCAGTTGAAGTCGGAAGTTTACATACACTTAGGTTGGAGTCATTAAAACTCGTTTTTCAACCACTCCACAAATTTCTTGTTAACAAACTATAGTTTTGGCAAGTTAGGACATCTACTTTGTGCGTGACACAAGTAATTTTTCCAACAATTGTTTACAGACAGATTATTTCACTTATAATTCACTGTATCGCAATTCCAGTGGGTCAGAAGTTTACATACACTAAGTTGACTGTGCCTTTAAACAGCTTGGAAAATTCCAGAAAATGTCATGGCTTTAGAAGCTTCAGATTTGAGTTTTTTGGAGGTGTACCTGTGGATATATTTCAAGGCCTACCTTCAAACTCAGTGCCTCTTTGCTTGACATCATGGGAAAATCAAAAGAAATCTTCTAAGACCTCAGAAAAAGCAATTGTAGACCTCCACAAGTCTGATTCATCCTTGGGGGCAATTTCCAAATGCCTGAATGAACCACGTTCATCTGTACAAACAATAGTACGCAAGTATAAACACCATGGGACCATGCAGCTGTCATACCGCTCAGGAAGGAGACGCATTCTGTCTCCTAGAGATGAACGTACTTTGGTGCGAAAAGTGCAAATCAATCCCAGAACAACAGCAAAGGACCTTGTGAAGATGCTGGAGGAAACAGGTACAAAAGTATCTATGTCCACAGTAAAACGAGTCCTATATTGACATAACCTGAAAGACCGCTCAGCAAGGAAGAAGCCACTGCTCCAAAACCACCATAAAAAAGCAAGACTACAGTTTGCAACTGCACATTGGGACAAAGATCGTACTTTTTGGAGAAATGTCCTCTGGTCTGATGAAACAAAAATAGATCTGTTTGGCCATAATGTTATAATATTTTTTGAGAAAAAAGGTGGAGGCTTGCAAGCTGAAGAATACCATCCCAACTGTGAAGCACAAGGGTGGCAGCATCATGTTGTGGGGGTGCTTTGCTGCAGGAGGGACTGGTGCACTTCACAAAATAGATGGCTTCATGAGGTAGGGAAATTATGTGGATGTATTGAAGCAACATCTCAAGACACCAGTCAGGAAGTTAAAGCTTGATCGCTAAAGGGTCTTCCAACTGGACAATGACCCCAAGCATACTTCCAAAGTTGTTGCAAAATGGCTTATGGGCAACAAAGTCAAGGTTTTGGAGTGGCCATCACAAAGCCCTGACCTCAATCATATAGAACATTTGTGGGCAGAACTGAAAAAGCTTGTGTGAGCAAGGAGGCCTACAAACCTGACTCAGTAACACAAAATTCACCCAACTTATTGTGGGAAGCTTGTGGAAGGCTACTCGAAACGTTTGACCCAAGTTTTAAACAATTTAAAGGCAATGCTACCAAATACTAATTGAGTGTATGTAAACTTCTGACCCACTGGGAATGTGATGAAAGAAATAAAAGCTGAAATAAATAATTCTCTCTACTATTATTCTGACATTTCACATTCTTAAAATTAAGTGGTGATCCTAACTGACCTGAGACAGGGCATTTTTACCAGGACTACATTGTGAATTGTGAAAAACTGAGCTAAAATGTATTTGGCTAAGGTGTATGTAAACTTCTGACTTCAACTGTATATATATGTACAGTACCAGTCAAAAGTTTGGACACACCTACTCATTTAAGGGTTTTTCTTTATTTTAATTATTTTCTACATTGTATAATAATGGTGAAGACATCAAAACTATGAAATAACACATATGGAATCATGTAATAACCAAAAAGGTATTTTAGATTTCTTCAAAGTAGCCACCCTTTGCTTTGATGACAGCTTTGCACACTCTTGGCATTCTCTCAACCAGCTTCACCTGGAATGCTTTTCCAACAGTCTTGAAGGGGTTCCCACATATGCTGAGCACTTGTTGGCTGCTTTTCCTTCCCTTTGCGGTCCAACTCATCCCAAACCATCTCAATTGGGTTAAAGTCAGGTGATTGTGGAGGCCAGGTCATCTGATGTAGCACTTCATCACTCTCCTTTGTCAAATAGCCCTTACACAGCCTGGAGGTGTGTTTTGGGTCATTGTCCTGTTGTAAAAACAAATGATAGTCCCACTAAGTGAAAACCAGATGAGATGGTGTATCACGGCAGTGTGCCTTTAATTATCATTCAATCACAGACAGTGTCAGCAGTAAAGCACCCCCACACCATCACACCTCCTCCTCCATGCTTCACGGTGAGAACCACACATGTGGAGATCATCCATTCACCTACTCTGCGTCTCACAAAGACACGGTGGTTGGAACTAAAAATCTAACATTTGGACTCATCAGACCAAATGTCAGATTTCCGCTGGTCTAATGTCCATTGCTCATGTTTCTTGGCCCAAGCAAGTCTCTTCTTCTTATTGGTGTCCTTTAGTAGTGGTTTCTTTGCAGCAATTCAACCATGAAGTCCTGATTCACGCAGTTTCCTCTGAACAGTTGATGTTGAGATGTGTTTCTTACTTGAACTCTGTGAAGCATTTATTTGGGCTTCAATTCCTGAGGCTGGTAACTCTAATGAACTTATCCTCTGCAGCAGAAGTAACTCTGGGTCTTCCTTTTCTGTGGCGGTCCTCATGAGAGCCAGTTTCATCATAGCGTTTGACGGTTTTTGCGACTGCACTTGAAGAAACTTTCTAATAAGGGGATGGGCTCCTGTTACACAAGAGGCCTGATTTATTCTGGAGCTGGGAACAAGCTTTTAGACACAGGTGCTGCTCTTTTGAGTGTGTCTCAAAAATACAGAGAGACAGATAGAACGACAAGAGAGAGAGAGACAGATAGAACGACAAGAGAGAGAGAGACAGATAGAACGACAAGAGAGAGAGAGAGACAGATAGAACGACAAGAGAGAGAGAGAGACAGATAGAACGACAAGAGAGAGAGAGAGACAGATAGAACGACAAGAGAGAGAGAGAGACAGATAGAACGACAAGAGAGAGAGAGAGACAGAACGACAAGAGAGAGAGAGACAGATAGAACGACAAGAGAGAGAGAGAGACAGATAGAACGACAAGAGAGAGACAGATAGAACGACAAGAGAGAGACAGATAGAACGACAAGAGAGAGAGAGAGACAGATAGAACGACGAGAGAGAGAGAGAGACAGATAGATAGAACGACGAGAGAGAGAGAGAGACAGATAGATAGAACGACGAGAGAGATAGATAGAACGACAAGAGAGAGAGAGAGAGAGACAGATAGACATAGAGAAAGGGAAAAGAGAGAGAGAGAGAGAGTATTTGTGAGTGTCTTGAACCCTGTGGGTAACAAAAGTGCAGAAGGGGCAGTGGATTATCATGATGATGCAGAAAGAGAGCTGTGTCAAATGGAGAGAGGGGGGGAGAGAGAGAGAAACAATGAGAGAAACAGAGAATGAGATGTAGAGAGAGAAACAATGAGAGAAACAGAGGAGAGGTAGAGAGAGAAACAATGAGAGAATCAGAGAAAGAAAGAGGTAGAGAGAGAATCAGAGAAAGAAAGCGGTAGAGAGAGAAACAATGAGAGAAACCGAGAATGAGAGGTAGAGAGAGAAACAATGAGAGAAACAGAGAATGAGAGGTAGAGAGAGAAACAATGAGAGAAACAGAGAATGAGAGGTAGAGAGAGAAACAATGAGAGAATCAGAGAAAGAAGGAGGTAGAGAGAGAAACAATGAGAGAATCAGAGAAAGAAAGAGGTAGAGAGAGAAACAATGAGAGAATCAGAGAAAGAAGGAGGTAGAGAGAGAAACAATGAGAGAATCAGAGAAAGAAAGAGGTAGAGAGAGAAACAATGAGAGAAACAGGGAAAGAGGTAGAGAGAAACAATGAGAGAAACAGGGAAAGAGGTAGAGAGAAACAATGAGAGAAACAGGGAGAGGTAGAGAGAAACAGGGAAAGAGGTAGAGAGAGAAACAATGAGAGAAACAGGGAAAGAGGTAGATAGAAACAATGAGAGAAACAGGGAAAGAGGTAGAGAGAAACAATGAGAGAAATGGGGAAAGAGGTAGAGAGAAACAATGAGAGAAACGGGGAAAGAGGTAGAGAGAAACAATGAGAGAAATGGGGAAAGAGGTTGAGAGAAACAATGAGAGAAACGGGGAAAGAGGCAGAGAGAAACAATGAGAGAAACAGGGAAAGAGGTAGAGAGAAACAATGAGAGAAACAGGGAAAGAGGTAGAGAGAAACAATGAGAGAAATGGGGAAAGAGGTAGAGAGAAACAATGAGAGAAACAGGGAAAGAGGTAGAGAGAAACAATGAGAGAAACAGGGAAAGAGGTAGAGAGAAACAATGAGAGAAACAGGGAGAGGTAGAGAGAAACAGGGAAAGAGGTAGAGAGAGAAACAATGAGAGAAACAGGGAAAGAGGTAGAGAGAAACAATGAGATAAACAGGGAGAGGTAGAGAGAAACAGGGAAAGAGGTAGAGAGAGAAACAATGAGAGAAACAGGGAAAGTGGTAGAGAGAAACAATGAGAGAAACAGGGAGAGGTAGAGAGAAACAGGGAAAGAGGTAGAGAGAGAAACAATGAGAGAAAGAGGTAGAGAGAAACAATGAGAGAAACAGGGAAAGAGGTAGAGATAAACAATGAGAGAAACAGGGAGAGGTAGAGAGAAACAGGGAAAGAGGTAGAGAGAAACAATGAGAGAAACAGGGAAAGAAAGAGGTAGAGAGAAACAATGAGAGAAACAGGGAAAGAGGTAGAGAGAAACAATGAGAGAAACAGGGAGAGGTAGAGAGAAACAGGGAAAGAGGTAGAGAGAGAAATAATGAGAGAAACAGAGAAAGAGGTAGAGAGAAACAATGAGAGAAACAGAGAAAGAGGTAGAGAGAGAGAGTAGTTGGTCTGAGTCAGTCTGTCTCTGTCTCTGGGCTAGAACCAGTGACTGAATGACGCACATCCTTTTCAAACTTCTCTCCTCAATGAACTGGTAGGCCCTCTAAAGGGAAGCTGTTATTGAGTCATCTGGGGTTGAAAGACTTGGAGAGCTGGCGACATTTTCAATTGAAACCAATTGAAGGGAAATGATTTTAGGAAGGGGAGAACATAGCTATCACAGGCGGCCACAGAGAGAGAGGACAGTAATAACTTGATTTCTATGGACTACTTACTCAGTCTGCTCTACTGCTAGCCAAGGAGTGGCATGATGGCACAATCAGACTGGTACCCAGGCTACCCTACTGCTACAATAGACCAATACCTTTTAATTAGATGGTACAGTATCTACTCTCCCTTAGACAGGTCTCAACCCTTTTAATAAGATGCTATCTACTCTCCCTCAGACAGGTCTCAACCCTTTTAATAAGATGGTATCTACTCTCCATCAGACAGGTCTCAACCCTTTTAATAAGATGGTATCTACTCTCCCTTAGACAGGTCTCAACCCTTTTAATAAGATGGTATCTACTCTCCCTTAGACAGGTCTCAACCCTTTTAATAAGATGGTATCTACTCTCCCTCAGACAGGTCTCAACCCTAACCCTTTTAATAAGATGGTATCTACTCTCCCTTAGACAGGTCTCAACCCTTTTAATAAGATGGTATCTACTCTCCCTTAGACAGGTCTTAACCCTTTTAATAAGATGGTATCTACTCTCCCTTAGACAGGTCTCAACCCTTTTAATAAGATGGTATCTACTCTCCCTCAGACAGGTCTCAACCCTAACCCTTTTAATAAGATGGTATCTACTCTCCCTCAGACAGGTCTCAACCCTTTTAATAAGATGGTATCTACTCTCCCTTAGACAGGTCTCAACCCTTTTAATAAGATGGTATCTACTCTCCCTTAGACAGGTCTCAGCCCTTTTAATAATATGGTATCTACTCTCCCTTAGACAGGTCTCAGCCCTTTTAATAAGATGGTATCTACTCTCCCTTAGACAGGTCTCAACCCTTTTAATAAGATGGTATCTACTCTCCCTTAGACAGGTCTCAACCCTTTTAATAAGATGGTATCTACTCTCCCTCAGACAGGTCTCAACCCTTTTAATAAGATGGTATCTACTCTCCCTTAGACAGGTCTCAACCCTAACCCTTTTAATAAGATGGTATCTACTCTCCCTCAGACAGGTCTCAACCCTTTTAATAAGATGGTATCTACTCTCCCTTAGACAGGTCTCAACCCTTTTAATAAGATGGTATCTACTCTCCCTTAGACAGGTCTCAACCCTTTTAATAAGATGGTATCTACTCTCCCTCAGACAGGTCTCAACCCTAACCCTTTTAATAAGATGGTATCTACTCTCCCTTAGACAGGTCTCAACCATTTTAATAAGATGATATCTACTCTCCCTTAGACAGGTCTCAACCCTTTTAATAAGTTGGTATCTACTCTCCCTTAGACAGGTCTCAACCCTTTTAATAAGATGGTATCTACTCTCCCTCAGACAGGTCTCAACCCTTTTAATAAGATGGTATCTACTCTCCCTCAGACAGGTCTCAACCCTAACCCTTTTAATAAGATGGTATCTACTCTCCCTTAGACAGGTCTCAACCCTAACCCTTTTAATTAGATGGTATCTACTCTCCCTTAGACAGGTCTCAACCCTTTTAATAAGATGGTATCTACTCTCCCTTAGACAGGTCTCAACCCTAACCCTTTTAATAAGATGGTATCTACTCTCCCTCAGACAGGTCTCAACCCTTTTAATAAGATGGTATCTACTCTCCCTCAGACAGGTCTCAGCCCTTTTAATAAGATGGTATCTACTCTCCCTCAGACAGGTCTCAGCCCTTTTAATAAGATGGTATCTACTCTCCCTCAGACAGGTCTCAGCCCTAACCCTTTTAATAAGATGGTATCTACTCTCCCTTAGACAGGTCTCAACCCTAACCCTTTTAATAAGATGGTATCTACTCTCCCTCAGACAGGTCTCAGCCCTTTTAATAAGATGGTATCTACTCTCCCTCAGACAGGTCTCAGCCCTAACCCTTTTAATAAGATGGTATCTACTCTCCCTTAGACAGGTCTCAACCCTTTTAATAAGATGGTATCTACTCTCCCTCAGACAGGTCTCAGCCCTTTTAATAAGATGGTATCTACTCTCCCTCAGACAGGTCTCAGCCCTTTTAATAAGATGGTATCTACTCTCCCTTAGACAGGTCTCAACCCTTTTAATAAGATGGTATCTACTCACCCTTAGACAGGTCTCAACCCTTTTAATAAGATGGTATCTACTCTCCCTCAGACAGGTCTCAGCCCTTTTAATAAGATGGTATCTACTCTCACTCAGACAGGTCTCAGCCCTTTTAATAAGATGGTATCTACTCTCACTCAGACAGGTCTCAACCCTTTTAATAAGATGGTATCTACTCTCCCTCAGACAGGTCTCAGCCCTTTTAATAAGATGGTATCTACTCTCCCTCAGACAGGTCTCAGCCCTTTTAATAAGATGGTATCTACTCTCACTCAGACAGGTCTCTGGAGACTAAATGTCCTCAGTGGTCACTGAATCTGAATGAATAAGAAGTCCTTTAGTGAACTTTGTTCTGTTTTCCACATGACTGTTTAGTAGTAGAGTTGTCAGAGGTGATGTCAAACTGTTTAGTAGTAGAGTTGTCAGAGGTGATGTCATACTGTTTAGTAGTAGAGTTGTCAGAGGTGATGTCATACTGTTTAGTAGTAGAGTTGTCAGAGGTGATGTCATACTGTTTAGTAGTAGAGTTGTCAGAGGTGATGTCAAACTGTTTAGTAGTAGAGTTGTCAGAGGTGATGTCATACTGTTTAGTAGTAGAGTTGTCAGAGGTGATGTCATACTGTTTAGTAGTAGAGTTGTCAGAGGTGATGTCATACTGTTTAGTAGTAGAGTTGTCAGAGGTGATGTCATACTGTTTAGTAGTAGAGTTGTCAGAGGTGATGACATACTGTTTAGTAGTAGAGTTGTCAGAGGTGATGTCATACTGTTTAGTAGTAGAGTTGTCAGAGGTGATGTCATACTGTTTAGTAGTAGAGTTGTCAGAGGTGATGTCAAACTGTTTAGTAGTAGAGTTGTCAGAGGTGATGTCATACTGTTTAGTAGTAGAGTTGTCAGAGGTGATGTCATACTGTTTAGTAGTAGAGTTGTCAGAGGTGATGTCATACTGTTTAGTAGTAGAGTTGTCAGAGGTGATGACATACTGTTTAGTAGTAGAGTTGTCAGAGGTGATGCCATACTGTTTAGAAGTAGAGTTGTCAGAGGTGATGTCATACTGTTTAGTAGTAGAGTTGTCAGAGGTGATGTCATACTGTTTAGTAGTAGAGTTGTCAGAGGTGATGACATACTGTTTAGTAGTAGAGATGTCAGAGGTGATGCCATACTGTTTAGTAGTAGAGTTGTCAGAGGTGATGTCATACTGTTTAGTAGTAGAGTTGTCAGAGGTGATGTCATACTGTTTAGTAGTAGAGTTGTCAGAGGTGATGTCATACTGTTTAGTAGTAGAGTTGCCAGAGGTGATGTCATACTGTTTAGTAGTAGAGTTGTCAGAGGTGATGTCATACTGTTTAGTAGTAGAGTTGTCAGAGGTGATGTCATACTGTTTAGTAGTAGAGTTGTCAGAGGTGATGACATACTGTTTAGTAGTAGAGATGTCAGAGGTGATGCCATACTGTTTAGTAGTAGAGTTGTCAGAGGTGATGACATACTGTTTAGTAGTAGAGTTGTCAGAGGTGATGACATACTGTTTAGTAGTAGAGATGTCAGTGTTGATGCAGCGCGGCCACAGACAGAGACACACAGAGGGGACAGATAGACTCAATAGATTTGAATCATCTGTCCTCACTCTTAATTTGATTGCATCTGGTATTGATCTCAGTCGGGACAAAGCCAAGTTCACTGTGATTTTAAGGGGATTGTTACTGGACTGGGCTGTTGTTACTGGACTGGACTCTGAGATGCTGGTGGGAGGTGGCTTGGTTCCGAGATGCTGGTGGGAGATGGCTTGGCTCTGAGATGCTGGTGGGAGGTGGCTTAGCTCTGAGATGCTGGTGGGAGGTGGCTTGGCTCTGAGATGCTGGTGGGAGGTGGCTGGGCTCTGAGATGCTGGTGGGAGATGGCTTGGCTCTGAGATGCTGGTGGGAGGTGGCTTGGCTCTGAGATGCTGGTGGGAGGTGGCTTGGCTCGGAGATGCTGGTGGGAGGAGGCTTGGCTCTGAGTGAGAGGCATGGTTCCTGAGGAGGCTCTCCTGTGTGAGAGAGGCATGGTTCCTGAGGAGGCTCTCCTGTGTGAGAGAGGCATGGTTCCTGAGGAGGCTCTCCTGTGTGAGAGAGGCATGGTTCCTGAGGAGGCTCTCCTGTGTGAGAGAGGCATGGTTCCTGAGGAGGCTCTCCTGTGTGAGAGAGGCATGGTTCCTGAGGAGGCTCTCCTGTGTGAGAGAGGCATGGTTCCTGAGGCGGCTCTCCTGTGTGAGAGAGGCATGGTTCCGGAGGAGGCTCTCCTGTGTGAGAGAGGCATGGTTCCGGAGGAGGCTCTCCTGTGTGAGAGAGGCATGGTTCCTGAGGAGGCTCTCCTGTGTGAGAGGCATGGTTCCTGAGGAGGCTCTCCTGTGTGAGAGAGGCATGGTTCCTGAGGAGGCTCTCCTGTGTGAGAGAGGCATGGTTCCTGAGGAGGCTCTCCTGTGTGAGAGAGGCATGGTTCCTGAGGAGGCTCTCCTGTGTGAGAGAGGCATGGTTCCTGAGGAGGCTCTCCTGTGTGAGAGAGGCATGGTTCCTGAGGAGGCTCTCCTGTGTGAGAGAGGCATGGTTCCGGAGGAGGCTCTCCTGTGTGAGAGAGGCATGGTTCCGGAGGAGGCTCTCCTGTGTGAGAGAGGCATGGTTCTGGAGGAGGCTCTCCTGTGTGAGAGAGCCATGGTTCCTGAGGAGGCTCTCCTGTGTGAGAGGCATGGTTCCTGAGGAGGCTCTCCTGTGTGAGAGAGGCATGGTTCCTGAGGAGGCTCTCCTGTGTGAGAGAGGCATGGTTCCTGAGGAGGCTCTCCTGTGTGAGAGGCATGGTTCCTGAGGAGGCTCTCCTGTGTGAGAGAGGCATGGTTCCTGAGGAGGCTCTCCTGTGTGAGAGAGCCATGGTTCCTGAGGAGGCTCTCCTGTGTGAGAGAGGCATGGTTCCTGAGGAGGCTCTACTGTGTGAGAGAGGCATGGTTCCGGAGGAGGCTCTCCTGTGTGAGAGAGGCATGGTTCCGGAGGAGGCTCTCCTGTGTGAGAGAGGCATGGTTCCGGAGGAGGCTCTCCTGTGTGAGAGAGGCATGGTTCCTGAGGAGGCTCTCCTGTGTGAGAGAGGCATGGTTCCTGAGGAGGCTCTCCTGTGTGAGAGAGGCATGGTTCCTGAGGAGGCTCTCCTGTGTGAGAGGCATGGTTCCTGAGGAGGCTCTCCTGTGTGAGAGAGGCATGGTTCCTGAGGAGGCTCTCCTGTGTGAGAGAGGCATGGTTCCGGAGGAGGCTCTCCTGTGACAGGGAAGTGTGAGTGTTACAGGGAGGTTGTGTGTCATGGAAAAGGAAAAGGCTTTTTAGTGGAGTGATATGAGGGGAATGACATGGCTGCAGTCAGCACTCTCTCTCTGCAGCTGTAACCTAATGGACTTCTCTGTGTGTACACACACACACACACACACACACACACACACACACACACACACACACACACACACACACACACACACACACACACACACACACACACACACACACACAAACACTGGAAGAGGTAACCAGAAAGGGTAGGGAGACCAGAATAACTCTAAAGTAGATCTCTTTATTAGCCTTTCAGTTCTGTGCAGCTTTTAGTTTAAATATTCATGTGTTCAACTCAAGGTCTGCAGGCCGGATCTGGTCTTTGAGCCCGTTCAATTCAGCCCTCAAGTTCATTCTTTTGTTGTTGTTGAAAAAAATGATATCAATCAACATCTATTTTCTCGTCATTCTGTCCAGCTTGATAACAGTCATCTATAGTCTCTTCACTCTGTCCAGCTGATAACAGTCATCTATAGTCTCTTCACTCTGTCCAGCTTGATAACAGTCATCTATAGTCTCTTCACTCTGTCCAGCTTGATAACAGTCATCTATCTTCAGTCTCTTCACTCTGTCAGCTTGATAACAGTCATCTATAGTCTCTTCACTCTGTCCAGCTTGATAACAGTCATCTATAGTCTCTACACTCTGTCCAGCTTGATAACAGTCATCTATAGTCTCTAGATAACAGTCATCTATAGTCTCTACACTCTGTCCAGCTTGATAACAGTCATTTACAGTCTCTTCACTCTGTCCAGCTTGATAACAGTCATCTATAGTCTCTACACTCTGTCCAGGTTGATAACAGTCATCTATAGTCTCTTCACTCTGTCCAGCTTGATAACAGTCATCTATAGTCTCTACACTGTCCAGCTTGATAACAGTCATTTACAGTCTCTTCACTCTGTCCAGCTTGATAACAGTCATCTATAGTCTCTTCACTCTGTCCAGCTTGATAACAGTCATCTATAGTCTCTTCACTCTGTCCAGCTTGATAACAGTCATCTATAGTCTCTACACTCTGTCCAGCTTGATAACAGTCATCTATAGTCTCTAGATAACAGTCATCTATAGTCTCTACACTCTGTCCAGCTTGATAACAGTCATTTACAGTCTCTTCACTCTGTCCAGCTTGATAACAGTCATCTATAGTCTCTACACTCTGTCCAGGTTGATAACAGTCATCTATAGTCTCTTCACTCTGTCCAGCTTGATAACAGTCATCTATAGTCTCTACACTGTCCAGCTTGATAACAGTCATTTACAGTCTCTTCACTCTGTCCAGCTTGATAACAGTCATCTATAGTCTCTTCACTCTGTCCAGCTTGATAACAGTCATCTATAGTCTCTTCACTCTGTCCAGCTTGATAACAGTCATCTATAGTCTCTACACTCTGTCCAGCTTGATAACAGTCATCTATAGTCTCTTCACTCTGTCCAGCTTGATAACAGTCATTTACAGTCTCTTCACTCTGTCCAGCTTGATAACAGTCATCTATAGTCTCTTCACTCTGTCCAGCTTGATAACAGTCATCAAAACAAAAGCTAGACAGTCAGGAAGCATAGAAAAATTAAAAAGCGATGGATAGAGAAATATTTGTTTTAACATATGGAAGGTGAGGAAATATAATAGAATTTAAGTGCGGCCCTCCGGACCTCTGTGAAGGCCAAATTCTGTAAGGTATAGAAGCAGTTCTGTAGCAATCTGAGGTAGTCATTATCTCCTCTTGGCTACAGAGCTGTATCTACTACATAATGGAGCTCTCTCTGTCTCTCTGAAGTTTGGAGCTGAGCTGATAACTGATAAACGGACTCTGTTAGAAGCAGTGCTTCTGTGTGAGGAGACGTTGGTGTGGCTCTAACAACTTTGCAGTGTAAGCACTGTGATTTCTCTAGAGACACTCTGATAGGCAGACTGATAGACATCATTACTTCCTATTCTGACTCACTCACTTCCTGCTTCCTGTGGCATCGACATTCTGAGAGTTCTATTTAAACTGACTGAACACCCTGACCTGACCTGACTTCAAGGTTCTGGTCAAAAGTAGTAAACTATATAGGGAATAGTAACCTTAGGAAGTAACCTTAGTGTAGATGTTATCAGCCAGACTAGAGTCAGCCAACAAACCACCAGCACAACACTGCTAGCATGAGACAAGATAGCAGGAAACATCAGTTAGTTTGTAGCCTTTTGGCTGAGAGACACTGGAATAATGGTCAGTGCAGAGAAAGGCTGAGCCGGCTGGCTGACTGGCTGACTGGCTGACTGGCTGGTTAAGTGGCTGGCTGGTTGACTGGCTGGCTTGCCGGCTGGCTGACTGACTGACTGATTGGCTAGCTGGCTGGCTGCCTGGTTTAGTGACTGTGTTCTCTCTGCCATAATAAGGGTCTGTCTACCGTTCAGCCTCTCAAATGAAATCACTTAAGCTGGAGTGGCCAGGAGAACTCAGCCAGCCCAGCTCTACCAAGCACAGCCAGACAGACAGACAGCCAGACAGACAGCCAGCCAGACAGCCAGCCAGACAGACAGACACACCATCGTAATACATCCAGAAACACAGTAACTAACACACACATAGCACACATGCTCCCACAGATACACACACACATAACACACACACATAACACACATGCTCCCACAGGTACACACACACACACACACACACACACACACACACACACACACACACATACACAGACACAGACACACACACACACACACAGACAGACACCAGGGAATGACCCATGCCCCTCTTATCCCAACACACAGACACCAGGGAACGACCCAGGCTCCTCTTATCCCAACACACAGACACCAGGGAACGACCCAGGCCCCTCTTATCCCAACACACAGACACCAGGGAACGACCCATGCCCCTCTTATCCCAATACACAGACACCAGGGAACGACCCATGCTCCTCTTATCCCAATACACAGACACCAGGGAACGACCCATGCTCCTCTTATCCCAACACACAAACACCAGGGAACGACCCAGGCCCCTCTTATCCCAACACACAGACACCAGGGAATGACCCAAGCTCCTCTTATCCCAACACACAGACACCAGGGAATGACCCAGGCCCCTCTTATCCCAACACACAGACACCAGGGAATGACCCAGGCACCTCTTATCCCAATACACAGACACCAGGGAACGACCCAGGCCCCTCTTATCCCAACACACAGACACACAGACACCAAGGAACGACCCAGGCTCCTCTTATCCCAACACACAGACACCAGGGAACGACCCAGGCCCCTCTTATCCCAACACACAGACACACAGACACCAGGGACCCAGGCCCCTCTTATCCCAATACACAGACACCAGGGAACGACCCAGGCCCCTCTTATCCCAACACACAGACACCAGGGAACGACCCAGGCCCCTCTTATCCCAACACACAGACACCAGGGAACGACCCAGGCCCCTCTTATCCCAACACACAGACACCAGGAACGACCCAGGCCCCTCTTATCCCAACACACAGACACACAGACACCAGGGAACGACCCAGGCCCCTCTTATCCCAATACACAGACACCAGGGAACCCCCCTCTTATCCCAATACACAGACACCAGGGAACCACCCATGCTCCTCTTATCCCAACACACAGACACCAGGGAACGACCCAGGCCCCTCTTATCCCAACACACAGACACCAGGGAACGCCCCAGATACCCTCTTATCCCAACACACAGACACACAGACACCAGGGAACGACCCAGGCCCCTCTTATCCCAACACACAGACACACAGACACCAGGGAACGCCCCAGATACCCTCTTATCCCAACACACAGACACCAGGGAACGATCCAGGCCCCTCTTATCCCAACACACAGACACACAGACACCAGGGAACGACCCAGGCCCCTCTTATCCCAATACACAGACACCAGGGAAACCCAGGCCCCTCTTATCCAAACACACAGACACCAGGGAACGACCCAGGCCCCTCTTATCCCAACACACAGACACACAGACACCAGGGAACGACCCAGGCTCCTCTTATCCCAACACACAAACACCAGGGAACGACCCAGGCTCCTCTTATCCCAACACACAGACACCAGGAACGACCCAGGCCCCTCTTATCCCAACACACAGACACCAGGAACGACCCAGGCTCCTCTTATCCCAACACACAGACACCAGGGAACTTATCCCAACACACAGACACACAGACACCAGGGAACGACCCAGGCCCCTCTTATCCCAATACACAGACACCAGGGAACGGCCCCTCTTATCCCAACACACAGACACCAGGGAACCCCCCCACTTATCCCAACACACAGACACCAGGAACGACCCAGGCCCCTCTTATCCCAACACACAGACACCAGGGAACGACCCAGGCCCCTCTTATCCCAACACACAGACACACAGACACCAGGGAACGACCCAGGCCCCTCTTATCCCAACACACAGACACCAGGGAACGACCCATGCCCCTCTTATCCCAATACACAGACACCAGGGAACGACCCAGGCCCCTCTTATCCCAACACACAGACACCAGGGAATGACCCAAGCCCCTCTTATCCCAACACACAGACACCAGGGAATGACCCAGGCACCTCTTATCCCAACACACAGACACCAGGGAACGACCCAGGCCCCTCTTATCCCAACACACAGACACACAGACACCAGGGAACGACCCAGGCCCCTCTTATCCCAATACACACCAGGGACACCAGGCCCTCTTATCCAAACACACAGACACCAGGGAATGACCCAGGCCCCTCTTATCCCAACACACAGACACACAGACACCAAGGAACGACCCAGGCCCCTCTTATCCCAACACACAGACACCAGGGAACCCCCAGATACCCTCTATCCCAACACACAGACACACAGACACCAGGGAACGACCCAGGCCCCTCTTATCCCAACACACAGACACACAGACACCAGGGAACGCCCCAGATCCCTCTTATCCCAACACACAGACACCAGGGAACGATCCAGGCCCCTCTTATCCCAACACACAGATACCAGGGAACCACCCTCTCTTATCCCAACACACAGACACCAGGGAACACCCATGCTCCTCTTATCCCAACACACAGACACCAGGAACGACCCAGGCCCCTCTTATCCCAACACACAGACACCAGGGAACGACCCATGCCCCTCTTATCCCAACACACAAACACCAGGGAACGACCCAGGCTCCTCTTATCCCAACACACAGACACCAGGGAACGACCCAGGCCCCTCTTATCCCAACACACAGACACCAGGGAACGACCCATGCCCCTCTTATCCCAATACACAGACACCAGGGAACGACCCATGCTCCTCTTATCCCAATACACAGACACCAGGGAACGACCCATGCTCCTCTTATCCCAACACACAAACACCAGGGAACGACCCAGGCCCCTCTTATCCCAACACACAGACACCAGGGAATGACCCAAGCTCCTCTTATCCCAACACACAGACACCAGGGAATGACCCAGGCCCCTCTTATCCCAACACACAGACACCAGGGAATGACCCAGGCACCTCTTATCCCAATACACAGACACCAGGGAACGACCCAGGCCCCTCTTATCCCAACACACAGACACACAGACACCAAGGAACGACCCAGGCTCCTCTTATCCCAACACACAGACACCAGGGAACGACCCAGGCCCCTCTTATCCCAACACACAGACACACAGACACCAGGGAACGACCCAGGCCCCTCTTATCCCAATACACAGACACCAGGGAACGACCCAGGCCCCTCTTATCCCAACACACAGACACCAGGGAACGACCCAGGCCCCTCTTATCCCAACACACAGACACCAGGGAACGACCCAGGCCCCTCTTATCCCAACACACAGACACCAGGGAACGACCCAGGCCCCTCTTATCCCAACACACAGACACACAGACACCAGGGAACGACCCAGGCCCCTCTTATCCCAATACACAGACACCAGGGAACGACCCATGCCCCTCTTATCCCAATACACAGACACCAGGGAACGACCCATGCTCCTCTTATCCCAACACACAGACACCAGGGAACGACCCAGGCCCCTCTTATCCCAACACACAGACACCAGGGAACGCCCCAGATACCCTCTTATCCCAACACACAGACACACAGACACCAGGGAACGACCCAGGCCCCTCTTATCCCAACACACAGACACACAGACACCAGGGAACGCCCCAGATACCCTCTTATCCCAACACACAGACACCAGGGAACGATCCAGGCCCCTCTTATCCCAACACACAGACACACAGACACCAGGGAACGACCCAGGCCCCTCTTATCCCAATACACAGACACCAGGGAACGACCAGGCCCCTCTTATCCAAACACACAGACACCAGGGAACGACCCAGGCCCCTCTTATCCCAACACACAGACACACAGACACCAGGGAACGACCCAGGCTCCTCTTATCCCAACACACAAACACCAGGGAACCCCAGGCTCCTCTTATCCCAACACACAGACACCAGGGAATCTTATCCCAACACACAGACACCAGGGAACGACCCAGGCTCCTCTTATCCCAACACACAGACACCAGGGAACGACCCAGGCCCCTCTTATCCCAACACACAGACACACAGACACCAGGGAACGACCCAGGCCCCTCTTATCCCAATACACAGACACCAGGGAACACCCAGGCCCCTCTTATCCCAACACACAGACACCAGGGAACGACCCAGGCCCCACTTATCCCAACACACAGACACCAGGGAACGACCCAGGCCCCTCTTATCCCAACACACAGACACCAGGGAACACCCAGGCCCCTCTTATCCCAACACACAGACACACAGACACCAGGAACGACCCAGGCCCCTCTTATCCCAATACACAGACACCAGGGAACGACCCATGCCCCTCTTATCCCAATACACAGACACCAGGGAACCCCATGCTCCTCTTATCCCAACACACAGACACCAGGGAACGACCCAGGCTCCTCTTATCCCAACACACAGACACCAGGAACCCCAGGCTCCTCTTATCCCAACACACAAACACCAGGAACGACCCAGGCCCCTCTTATCCCAACACACAGACACCAGGGAACGACCCATGCCCCTCTTATCCCAATACACAGACACCAGGGAACGACCCAGGCCCCTCTTATCCCAACACACAGACACCAGGGAATGACCCAAGCCCCTCTTATCCCAACACACAGACACCAGGGAATGACCCAGGCACCTCTTATCCCAACACACAGACACCAGGGAACGACCCAGGCCCCTCTTATCCCAACACACAGACACACAGACACCAGGGAACGACCCAGGCCCCTCTTATCCCAATACACAGACACCAGGGAACGACCAGGCCCCTCTTATCCAAACACACAGACACCAGGGAATGACCCAGGCCCCTCTTATCCCAACACACAGACACACAGACACCAAGGAACGACCCAGGCCCCTCTTATCCCAACACACAGACACCAGGGAACGCCCCAGATACCCTCTTATCCCAACACACAGACACACAGACACCAGGGAACGACCCAGGCCCCTCTTATCCCAACACACAGACACACAGACACCAGGGAACGCCCCAGATACCCTCTTATCCCAACACACAGACACCAGGGAACGATCCAGGCCCCTCTTATCCCAACACACAGATACCAGGGAACGACCCAGGCTCCTCTTATCCCAACACACAGACACCAGGGAACGACCCATGCTCCTCTTATCCCAACACACAGACACCAGGGAACGACCCAGGCCCCTCTTATCCCAACACACAGACACCAGGGAACGACCCATGCCCCTCTTATCCCAACACACAAACACCAGGGAACGACCCAGGCTCCTCTTATCCCAACACACAGACACCAGGGAACGACCCAGGCTCCTCTTATCCCAACACACAGACACCAGGGAACGACCCAGGCCCTCTTATCCCAACACACAGACACCAGGGAACGACCCAGGCTCCTCTTATCCCAACACACAGACACCAGGGAACGACCCAGGCTCCTCTTATCCCAACACACAGACACACAGACACCAGGGAACGACCCAGGCTCCTCTTATCCCAACACACAGACACACAGACACCAGGGAACGACCCAGGCTCCTCTTATCCCAACACACAGACACACAGACACCAGGGAACGACCCAGACCACTCTTATCCCAACACACAGACACACAGACACCAGGGAACGACCCAGACCCCTCTTATCCCAACACACATACCAACTGGCTACAATAGTGTGAGTCACATTTACTGTGCTAAGCCCTTACTTACCACTTACCACTAACTAAGCACTGGCACCAAAGCATAACACACACTCCATCTGCCCTCGACTTCATCTTAATTACACTTTACCTTCATAAATTATTTTCACCCTGCTTGTCTGCAATGTTTAATTTTCCCTTGAGGCGTGAAAAGTGCAAACGCTTAGTAAATCTGACCCTAAAAGTCTCTGGTTAACTGAACATTAGATTAATAGTGATTACTGAAATACATGATTGGAATGCACACTATTGAGTTAACATCATCATGGCTTGTAATATGGCTGTGAGGAGGGGCTGTGTGTCAGCGTGTGTGTGTGTGTGTGAGTGTGTGTGTGTGTGTGAGTGTGTGTGTGTGTGTGTGTGTGTGTGTGCGTGCGTTCTATGTGCATTGGAAATTATTAGTGAGAAATTGATCAGACAAACTTGACCCTAACTACCTCTGCATTGATCACACAGGGTTGTCTAATCAAGTGATTTGTGTTCTGCTGTTATTGTTGTGCTTGTACATTTTGGAAATTTAAGACAGAGATATCTAATTTATATAAGTATTCACACCTCTGAGTCAATACTTTGTAGAAGCATCTTTGGCAGCGATTCCAGCTGTGAGTCTTTCTGGGTAGGTCTCTAAAAGCTTTCCACACGTGGATTGTGCAACATTTGCCCATTATCCTTTTCAACATTCTTCAAGCTCTGTCACATTGATTGTTGATCATTGCTAGACAGCCATTTTTAGGTTTTGCCATAGATTGT